>NC_056731.1:835160560-835223060 GCF_019279795.1 Protopterus annectens
GGACTGAAATAGAAATTTCCAGTATCTCCTGGATCAATAAAAAATAAGCAATTAAAGAAATCCAATGCTGTCATACAGACATAGAGGCCATCTGTGGGACATCTTCCACTAAATGAAATTGCCTGATGACCTCCACCGATTTTTGTGAGGATGGAGACCGGGTTAAATCCCCTTTTTTTCCAACTGAATATTTTTTATTTAAAAAATATACATAAATATAGATATATAGATATATTATCAGACATCATCACCTGAATATTGGCCATAAGCTAAAATTTATTCCTCATTCCATCAACCATGCACATTTTGCTAACTTTTATTCTGCCTATAATGGCTGTTGACACACCACATTCATATTCTCAGTGTCAGTGTTCTTTCTGCAGGTTTCACATTATCCATAAACTAATTTGCAGACTGAAGCATGAAGCATAGAGTGGCCTCCACTGAAACGTTACTCAACGGATTTTTGAAAGTTGTTGCCAGGTCCATAGCCTGCTTTGTGTCAGTATTATTTAAGGAGGAAGACTGCCTGTAATTTGGAAACAGGCCCTGGTGATAACCCTTACATTTTTTAGAGAAATGTATATGTAGTCGGTTGTACAATATCTTATTATTAATAGTGTCAATATCCAACAATGACTTTCACCTGGTGATGATACATATGGCTTTACAAGATATTACCAAGTACCTCTGTACATACCAAAACAACAACCAAAAAAAAATTAAGTTGAACAGTAAACAACAAACAAAGAATCCACTTGATTTACATTTGGTTTATTATACCTCTAGCACTTCGGCAAATGCCTTCAAGGAGTATAAAACATTACAAAGTAAGCACGGTTTAAATACCCTAGTAAACAAGACAATTAATCAATAAACATTAATCAATTATCCAATGAACATTAAAAATCAGATTAAATTAAATTAAATTAAAAGCCTCCAGTTACATTCTACATTAAGACCCTGAGGAGATAAAGTATCATATTTCAAAATTAAAATGCTTTCTTTATACTGTAATTTTTTCTTATACAAATGATCAGAAAATACACCTGTATCAACTTGTTCTAAAATCGTAGCTTGCAGCCCATTAGGATCAGAATTATGAACCAACATAAAGTGCTTAGCAACAGGACTATCTTCTTTTTTATTTATAATGCTCCTAATATGTTCCTGAAGTCTAATTTTAAATTTCTTTTTACTTTCCCCTATATATACAAGTCCACAGGGGCATCTCAATGCATAAACAATACCTTCAGTATTACAATTGTATGTATTATTAACATAAAATAAATGACCATTTATATAATTAAAAGTTCGAACAAAATGACATACATTGCAGTGACCACAACACAGAGTGCTCTTTACTTGGATAGTCCTAGTTTTCTGTACATTAGTGGGATATCTAAATCTATTATGTACTAAGATATCTTTTAGATTTCTGCCTCTCCTAAATGAAATACCTAAAGAGGTTGAAATTAACTTAGCCAAACTAATTTGCAGACTGAAGCATGAAGCATACAGTGGCCTCCACTGAAACGTTACTCAACGGATTTTTGAAAGTTGTTGCCAGGTCCATAGCCTGCTTTGTGTCAGTATTATTTAAGGAGGAAGACTGCCTGTAATTTGGAAACAGGCCCTGGTGATAGCCCTTACATTTTTTAGAGAAATGTATATGTAGTCAGTTGTACAATACCTTATTATTAATAGTGTCATATCCAACAATGACTTTCACCTGGTGATGATACATATGGCTTTACAAGATATTGCCAAGTACCTCTGTACATACTCCTCAATTTCTTTACTCAAGAATTCTGAACAAAGCCAGTAACAGTGGAGCGACAAAGGACTAAATTAGGGACAGTGTTTAAATATTACACTAATTCACTTAAAAATAATAGATTAGCAGGTTTTGCATCAACATGCATTTCCTGAACTAAAAAGTATGAAACACTAATGTCCGGGCAGTTTAGCATGACTGTAATCCTCAGTGGTTTCCAGGAAATCAAAACTTTTTATGAGAGACAGGGCAAAACTATGAGCCAAAAATTAGGTACATTCTACAAAATTCTAGACATTTGAGCAGTATGCCTCTATATGGAATGGAGTTGTGACCAAGCTTGTCAGATGGCTATTGTTTGACCCTTCTAATGCATGTGATCAGATGAACATCTAGCCATATATCTCATGATCACATGATCTCATTTAGGCAGTCCTTCAGTTCATTAACCACCTTGAAGTTTAGGTGAATGCAGTCTATCAGATGAAACAATGCAGTTTCTGTCTTGGCTCCCTCACCCACTCCTGGCTGTCTAGTGACAGTCGGTACTACGCAGTGCTCAGTATTTCTTTAGTGGATTCATTAAAAGGATTGTGGAGCACTGTGGTAACACCTGGCTGTTTCAGTATATTGGCAGCCCTATCTTCCTTCAGAGAGTGGATAGTGTCTGTTGAAAGCTTTCAACTGTAGCACCCATCCAGGTGTCTGTGGTCCTGGCCACGTTTTCTGGCTATATCTTTGTGGTAACAAAACCAGTGTAATGCATTTTACCTGCAGGGATGAAATTAATGGGACTGATGATCCTTTTACTCCAAAACACAATCCCTATCTATATATTCTTTTGGTCAGTCCATGATGGAAATAAGTTCTGTTATACTGCTTTGCCTTACCACTGAAGTCAGGGTAAGCACACAAGTAATATGCTGACTCTAACCGATCAGAAACATGGTCATTTTTAAAGATTCAGAGCCTTTTTTAAATCTATTTATCTACGTAGCCCTGCTGCACAAAGTGCCCCTTTTCATGTGTGACCTGCAAGTACTCTGGTTAATTGACTTTCTCAGAGTCTCGGAGTAGGCAAAATGGAGGTGGAAAGAATCAAACCCTGCATCCCTGACTACAGGAAGCAACTCATTAGCAGCTGATTGTACTAATGCCAAACCTTTCTTACCTTCAGATCTCAACTCTGTGGTGCATCAGTGTGTTCACGTCCATCATTTCTATATACTGCGCATATATTCACCAGTTAAAATTCTCTTGTTCTCCACAAAGTAGTGCAAGGTTATCACAAGACTCCCGGGTTCCAGCAGGTTACCATGCTAAAGCCCACCACTCTCACCACTGTTCATAACTTTGTGTTGCAGTGGCTCAGATTTAGTCAGTTCTTGTGGATAAGTCAATTAAGAATTCACTCATAAAATACTCACTGGAAAAGCCCTGGAAGATATGGAACCTTCTTTTCTATAATCCACATAACCCAAGTTCATTTAACAGTGTGGGTGCTGGAGAATCTGACTACAGAAGGAAGAGGCATGGTGAGGCTTTGCTTACTTACCACTAGTTAATAAAGGTGAATGAGTGAGTAATGTCTGCACATTTACCTGTTAGACTGTTGTCAAGATATGTAGAAAAGAGGTGGGGTCAACCATTCACAGTATAGCAGGGAGTCACATGATCTATTAGTGCAGGGAATATATAAGAAGCCTTTGTTCCCTGGAAAGGTTGTACCCACCTAGTGATGAGATTTGGGGTACTGCCTCTGAAGTATGAATGCTTAGAGAGCATGGATTAAAGGGATTTGATTGCAGGGAGCTAAGGTATTTAACAGACCTGCATACCCCCCCCAAAAAAAAAATCACCTTTAGACTACTACGTTGTTGCATCTATCCATCTGATTTGCTGATATCCTCAGATGGCACAAAGCATTCTCTGACATTGGGTCTATATCAGTTCACCAAAATGGCTGAAGTTCGAACACCATATATTCGAACTTTTAACCATGAAGTGCAAAAACATAGAAGTCTTAGATCAACGAATTTGTTTCCCCAGGGAAAAAAATCACTGTTCCAAGAAACACACACACACAACACAAGCACATCAAAAAAACAGCAATCCACACACATACACTTAAAATCCTACATCTAACTCTACACTAAACTGTACATACACTACTATCTATCCACTTACCTTAACCCAAACCCTAACCCTAAGGTCCGTCACCATCACACACTCACCTGACCCGTGCCCTAACCCTAACCCTAACTCACCTATCCCGCCGTAACCCTAATGTCTGTCACTATAGCACGCCCATCTCACCCGCGCCCTAACCCTAACTCACCTAACCTGTGCCCTAACCCTAACGTCCACACAATCGCACACTTACCTGAACCTGACCCATAACTTCCCACCACAGTCCTGATAATCGCGAAGCCACAGAAACGGCCCACCAAATTCTTTCCCTGTGTTCGAATTTCACAGTTCGAACATCTGGTGTTCGATCATCAGCCGTTTCAACGGATTGATATAGACCCTTTGACATTAGCTCAGATCATAGGTTTTCCATACCAAACCTTAATCTAGAAATAGATTTGGTAATTCATATGTCTATGTCCATGGTACCAATTTCTGGAAGAGGCAATTGTTTGCACGTGTTCACCCACACATACTTTCAGAAAATTAATTAAAAACCTATCATAACACTAACTATGCATATGAGTATGTAACTATATAAAAACCTCTGTATATAGATGCACAGTTATATGTTCGTAGATTAATACTAGGCCAATTGCCCTTGTGGGTTATTTTAAGCCTAGCCAATCACCCCATGTAATAAGCAAATTGTGTACCTTGTGGCTGTAAGGTAAACACCCTAACCATTATACTAACCTTCCATCCCTGGGGTTTCTTCAAATTTCTCCTGCTGTGATGTGTATACCTACAATCTGATAAGAATACAAAATTAGTGATTTACATTAGACTTATTTTTGGTTTATCCTTTCTAACCTTAAGTGTACGTGTTACCTGTTTTCCTGGATTTATGTAGTCATCCTGTATGCAATTGTACCTTGTGTGACAAAAATTAGTAACTTTCATATTCCCAGGCTTCTCAGACTATAGCCTGTTTTTCATTATTTTTTAAATGATTCATATTTTCCCCCTGTACATTGAATGATATATGTTTACTAATCAGTTGATAACCATGATCCTTGTATACTTTATTTGAATATTTCAAAAAATTATTTTGGAATCCTTTTTACTTAGGACTTCCCTAAAAGTGAACACTACCCAGCTGCACATTCACAGTAATCAATTTTAAATAAATACATTAATAAATAAACAGATAGTGCCTGGAATCTTGTATATGTTCTCTTACCTGGGCAGCTGTCTTCTGATTACCCACCCCAAGAGCATTCTATGCCATCAATGGATGTACTTGTCGCTGCATCCATAGGGTGAACATAAATTAGGAGATGCTCAATTATCCTCTTTCAATGAAGACAGCCTTTATAGCTGTTTAAGCTGGATGTTGTTCTGTGTCAGTCTTTCTATCCTGATGTCCTGGTTGAAGATCCACTACAGCACCCATGACTGGACTCCATTTTTTTCTCTGGGCTTGATGGATGCCATGATCTTCACAGTGCCTTTTGCATTCCAAAGGACGCTGGTGTTGCATTGGATTGTGAGGTAACAGTGAATTAAGGTCCAGTTTCCACTCATAGATCATTTCTTGGTGTCAGATCACAGTTGCCAAGTTCTAAAGTGTTGGAGAGATTTCATCAGCTTTTTGTCTGTCTTCCCATTCCTGCACCAGACTCAGAGATAGTTATGAGCAGTGCTTTCTTGGCACTGTTAAGAGCCCACCTTGACATCAATATAGTCTAGTAGAAAGTGAAGAGGGAAATCTACATCATCTATTTGTTGATTTGGATAGTCTTCCTGCCCCTGAAATCCTAAAAGGCAAAGCAGCTTTTGGGGCCACTTTTATTCAGTCAGACAAACAATCAGTTTTGTGTTATGCAAAGAAGAGGGCCTGTGGTCAGTCATACATCTGTGTAGAGCAGCAGTGCAATACACAAGAATATTAAATGCTCTCTCTCTGATTATGCATAGTTCTGAGTAATAAAGAGAAGGTGGTGATACATGTGCACTGTATTCCTGCAGCACATGACGATTCCTGTGCCACCTTTTCACAGTTCCCCTTGATTATGCAGGAAGATTCCTGTGCCACCTTTAGACAGTTCCCCTTGATTATGCAGGATGGTACCTGTGCCACCTGTTCACAGTTCCCCTTAATTATGGAGGAAGATTTCTGCACCACCCTTTCATGGTTCCCTTTGATTATGCAAGAAGAGTCCTGCACCATCATTTCACAGTTCCCCTTGATTATGCATGAAGATTCCTGTGCTGTCTTTTTACAGTTCCCCTTGATTATGCAGGACAGTTCCTGTGAAGCCTTTACACAGTTCCCTTTGATTACGCAGGAACATTTCTATACTACCTGTTCACAGTTCCAATGATTATGCATGCTGTGGCAGAGTTCAAAGTGGAAGAGCATAGCAGGACAGGAAACTCCCCTTGCCCCAGTTAAGGATGTCCGCCACTGTAGTTAGGATAACAACTGACTTCACTACAAACCTAGTTTCTGATGTGGAATCTTTGATTCTGCTGGATCTTAAATCTTGGTTATTTAAGTTGTCATAACTCTTTCTACCTGGCAGCGAAAAAAAATGTTTCTTGATTTGAGTGAAGGAGTAGCTTGCCTTCTCCCACTACCACTCAACTGTCCAGATTTTCAAAGAATGTCCAGATTTTTGCCTCATATTTTTGGTCTTTTCTTAATAACATTTGTAGTTTTCTGGCAAATCACTGAGGATTGAAGTCACTAAATAATGATATGTATTCGAGTGTCAGACTTCATATTCTTCAGAAAAAATGCATCCTATTAAAAATCCTGTTATTGCAGCAACTTTTTTTAATTTATAAGAGCAGCATTTAAAATTTATCCCAATTTTTTAGTATTTGTCCTCTCATTATTTTAGACTTTGTCCAGATTTCTTCTGCTAAGAGGCTGAGAGGTACCCCACTCCAGTCAATCAGCTCCAAAGTGATCTTGACCTTTGTTATACAACTATACAATCTGGCCCTCAGTTATTCTGTGACCGTGGAAAATGAGTCAACTTAATTTCTTACTATCTCGACCATATGGATGGCTAGATTATAGCCCAGAACTATCTGGTCAAGCAGTTCCTTAAACTGCTGCTGCAACTCTGCCCTTCTTTGACCCCCCCCCCACACACACACACACACACAATTTGAGCTTCTGGACTGTCAGACGTGTCTGTCCATATTTTAAGCATGCAAAGGTGTTGAACTCCATCTTTTGGAAAAGGCTCTTCTGGGTGGTCATCACAGGTTTTCAGATTTTCTGGCCCTCATACTTATAAAACTACATCTGAACTTTCACAAGGATTGGGAGTCCCTAGGCATAAGCCATCTTCCCTCTCAAAAGTGGTTTACTAATTGTACTTGAACTATTTCAAATACCTCTCTGTTTTCCCTGCTGGGGAAGCAAGTGTGAGGGGAGACCTTCGCATTCGGATGTGCACTGTCATCCCATGTTTTAACTAAAATAGATGTGTGTGTGATCCTAGGAACAAATAGTTGAGAGACAGACTGGGAGATGCCAGGCAAGCCCTTTAAAGTGAATTGCCAACTGCATTATCATCTGCCTTCATGTGGCTGACTGCCTACTGGAAAATGCTGTCAGAGGTCACTCCATATGGAGACTGGCTGGCTTTAGTGCATGCTTCAGGAATGCCTATACTGCAGACATCAGTAGTACTGGCTTTGGTACACACCTTCACTAAGGATTGATCCTTTGACTGTGGCTCCAGGAGGTGGGCTTCCCACGGTATGACTGTTGTACAGGACGTAGCTTTCTGTGCTTTAGTCTTACACCTTTCACTCTGGCAGTTTATTGTTTAGGATTTAGCCAAATCATAGTATTATCAAGATGGGGCCGGGATATCCGATATGACATAAGCATTCTTATATGCCAGAGGATCTTTGAGGTAAGAAATGCCCCCCTCCCCCGCACTGTTCTCACACGCTTGAAAGCCTCTCCATCCAGGCTTGCTTCTTGGAGATACCTGTACGTTTCACAAGTATATATTAGTGAATTGCTCGTTAATACTGTGAGTGTTGAACCTTCATTGTTATTGACTGATTTGCAGGAGGTGTGTTTGCTGGTTGTTGAGCTTGCAGGTTTGAGGTTTATTCACTCTTATGCAGCTGCCAATTGATTTCCTGTCCTCAAGGCATGCTGTTTTAGGCTGTAATCATTTCAGAAAAATGCTGAATGTCGACAGTTGGAAAGGATGAAATAATGCATAAAACTTTTCAAGGAGGCCTACCTTGGAGGTAATTGATATGGCATTTACTTTGTCACTGCTTTAAATTAATGCTCATTTACCTCACCCATTTTGATCATGCAGTTACCACAGTTACAGAAATCTAAACATTCTGTCTAAAAGCAAAACTTATCTACTGAAAATGGATTATTGGTACATAGATAAGTACTAGATTAGCTGTCTTTGTGGGAAATTTTAAGTCTAAAAACAGAGAAACTGAGTGATACAGTGGATTAAGGCCGGGCCATAACAGAAACAAAAAGTCCAAGCAAATATGAAACAAGATGAGCCAACACAGCTAAAATGATAAAATTTTAATGGAAGGTATGCGCTTTCACACCAACTGGTGCTTCATCAGACCAAGATACAGAATACAATTAACATAACATTCCTTACATACGTATCACTCACAATCAATTAAAAGCAATTAGTCAGTAAAACAAGATTGGTGTTTCGTGGTGGTACGGCGGTAGCATTGTTACCTCACAGCAAGAGGTTCTCCCGTTCGATTCTCTGCTTGGCTTGGGAGTGCCTTCTGTGTGGAGTCTGCATGTCCTCCCCGCGGTTGGATAGTGTTCGAAAGACATGCATGCGTAAATGGGCGTGCCTTCGTTGAAGGTTGGGTGTCGAACTGGCACCTCGGAGTTTCGTAAAAAAATCTACTGCCAATCATTAGCGGACCAGAGTTCCGCTGTGGCGACCGTTTACTGGGAAAAGGACGAAAGACAAACAAGTCAGTAAAAAAGATCAGATGATTAAAGTGCCAGTTTTAAAGGCACAACTTCATTTAAACCTGAGCAGTTGTCAGCTTGCATCAAAATAATGCATTTCATCTCAGCGTATTCAGTTCTAGTAACAAAATCATCTTCCCTCAAATCCTTCTGGATAAGTTGTAACACCAGGACACTGAACATATGTCTACTGTCTCTTAAAATAACAAGTCTAGCAAGGGCATTAAATGTCTTACCCTTGCGAATGTCATAGAAGTGTTCAAGGATATGCTCTCTCAGCGACCTGTTCATTTTCCCAACACAAAAGTAGGAGCACACAGTACAGAATGCTAAATAAATTAAATCAGTGCTTCTGCAGTTAGCATATAAAGCAGGTGTATATTGCGTGCCAGTATCTGGTTGGACAAAATAGTTTAGGTGTGAAATGAACTTATGAGCACTAAAGGTGCGACAGGAATATGTCCCTATATGTTCTGACAATTTTTGAGTTGATTTCTTACACTGATAACAAAGTTGCCTTTTGAGTGATCTGTTATTTTTGAATCAATACCTCGGTTGATCGCCAACTAAACTTTTTATTTTGTCATCGAATAGGAAAATAGGCCAGTTCCTCTTAATGGTATCACAGAACAGTGAAATATCACTAGAGAATGTTAAAGGAACTCAAATAACCATATTGGCTACTTCAGATACATTCAAGGGTATATCATCCAATCCATTTCTATTATGAAAATATGGTCTGACCCTGTCCTGTCTCTTGATTCACTGCTCTAATCATAGACCTCACATCATTGGCTGAATACCCTCTATCAACAAAATCATTGGTTAGAGCCTGAAATTCTTCTCACAAAAAGTTCTCATTGTTATTTAATCTACAAAACCTCATACACTGCCCTTTGAGTATGTTCTTATACACATAACCAGGATACATACTGATACGGTGCAGCAGAATATTCCTCTCACATGATGTTGTGTAAACACTTGTTCTGATGCAACCGGGGTTTTAGTTATTCTCACATCTAAATAAATCAGTGGTTGCTAATGAATAATTTGCTGCAAATTTCAGAAATGTCATGGTGTTCTCAGTATATAACAGGAACTCTACTAAAGCAGGCAATGAGCCCGCCCACAGCAAAAATATATCTTCAACAAAACATTTGTAGAATTTAATATGTTTTGTTCACTAAAACCTATGTGATCTCCCAGTGAATAAACACAGTATTCATGTAACTATTGGCACAAACTGTGCCCATTGCCACCCCAAGTGTCTGTAAATGCAGATTGTCTTCAAATACAAAGACATTATTCTCTAAGATCGCCTCTAGCAACAGACGTATCAGAGAAGTCAAACTATGAGAATAATCAATATTGCTGGAGAGAAAAAATACTGGCATAGTCAATGCTGGTATTATTCGGTATAACTATAAGTAAACAGCATGCATCAAGAGTTACAAGATAACATTCAGATATATCTTTCAAGTTATGAACACATTCAGATAGTGTTTGCAAAAATGTAGTGTCCCTCAAAATATAAGCGGTACCTTATCTAATACAGGTCTTAACTTCTCAATAAAGACAGATGGAGGTTCTGTAAGCCATTGCTGTCCCGAACAATGGGTCGGATTGGAGGACTCCAAAGTTTGTTTAGGAATTCAAACTATGCTGTAGATGTACAAGGTGTACAAGAAACACTAAAAATAAGTGTAAAAAGGTGTACACGTTTAGAATATTAGAAGGTCACCTTTTGAGAAATAAAAATGATAGAGAGCATGTCTGTGTGTGTGTGTGGGGGGGGGGTGCAGGTGTGTATTGACACACACATGCACACAAGTATGTATCCTATTTGTGGTACTCTTTTAAGGGGTGTGGTTTTCTAACGTATATCTTGCACTTTATCGGCCTTAATAGAATGGAGTGCTTGTTTATGTTAAGTTACTATTTCTGTCAGGGTCAGCATAGAGTCATAATGTGAATGTGCATTTTTCTTTGCCTACTTTGCAAAAACAGTTGAATATGTTCCTGACATTTCACATCTTTTGCTGCATTATTCTTGGCATGATTTATTTGCTGGATAGCAGTAAGAAATATATGTTTAACGCTTGTGTCCTGGTTTATTAGTCACCTACAATTAAAGTCCACAAGCAAGCTTATGTTGCTAGATAAAAGGTTTGTCAGCATTACCGTATACTGTTTTTGAAATATGTACCAAGAAAAATCAAACAGGCTGACTCCAAACACAGGCAAGCAGAGCAGCAGCAAAAATTGCATAGCTCCAAATAGGCAGCAAAGCAACAAGTAATCCAAAATCCAAACACAGACAGCTGGAAAGTGTATGGAAAATGAACTTTTAATATAAAAAATAAATAAAAACAGATGAGTGCTTCTTCAGATCTTTAGTAAAACACACAACACACTCTGATGTTTAAATAGTATAACATAAGGAGACCTAGATCAAACTAACCAATAAAAGTGCTGCATTGTAAGTGAATAGAGTGCATTCAATCTAAGAAAAGCCAAAGCACTTAAAGAGCAATATACATAAAAAAACCTAAATATATAAAATAAAAAATAAACTATAAAAACAGTTATTCTTTCTGCGATCTATGAGACTTTAAAATAGGTTTAATAGAAACATGTTCACTCAGGTCATGTTCTCAATCTGACCTGAAATTAAGACTCCATTTCAGCTCTGCTTTCTCTGTTTTATTAGTAACATCACCTAGTCGCTCTGTGAGAACAATAGAGCCAGTAGCCATAAATATAAACTTGTGGACAGCACCTGCTTGTATGATATGCTTAGCTAATGCATTGGTCTTATTAGACCTCCTAATGCAGTATAGGTGGTCTCTGATTCTGTCACTGAGATGTCTGTTCATCTTCCCTATATAAAATGCAGCACATGTAGTGCAGTGAGCCAGATAAACAATGTTACAAGTGTTACAGTTAGCTGTAACTTTAGATTTGAACAGTTGTCTTGACCGGGGATGTTAAAAGCTATTGCATCAATAAAAGGGCAGAAATTACATCTCCAACAGGGATATGTACCAAGGGATAAATGTTCCTTATTAAAACCACAGGAACTCCTAGGATAACACAACATCTATTTGAGAGAGAAGGAATTCTTATAATAAAAATGAGGCCTCTTATGCACCAGCCGTGTCACATAAGGGTCAATCATAAGAATATTCCAATTCCAATGAAAAATGTTCACAATGTCTTTGTTATTATAGGTGAATATCAAACCTATTCAAACTGAATCAGTGCACAAAACCTCTCCTTTTTTTCTCATGGGTGACCCATAATAAGGTTTCCCACGTGTAGATCTGAGCATCATTCCTTCCCTAGAGCCCTTTTCTATCTCTTTCTTAGTGTACCCCCTTCTTCTGTACCCTCTTCTTCCAATGTCTCATTTAAACCCCATAACATTCTCAATAAACTCTGTCTCTACATTATTCATATGGGAAATTCTCATCGTCTGTTCTTAACTATATTCTTAAAAACATGGTGAGGATGCATGCTAGATTGCTGAACAAAATGTGGTTTATAACACTCTTTTCTATGAAGTCTGGTAGAAAAGCTGTCAGTACCATTTCTAATAAGCCTTACATCCAAAAAATCCATTATATCTGATGAATATTTTACGGTGAAGCTCAAACAATGTATTGTAGTGTGTAAGAAATCAACAAACTCATTCAATTCAGCAGATGTCCTCCACCATAAAATAAAGAGGTCAACCATGAACCATGTGTAGAAGAGAACATGCTCCTTATACCCAGCAGAATTGAAGAGGACACTCCTGTCCCATTGGGCCAGCGCCATGTTGGTATAGCTATTGGCACAAGAAGTGCCCATGGCCACGCCAACAAGCTGGAGATAACTGAAGTCAAACAAGTGTCAGCATATACACCTTGAAAGCATGTGTACTATATTGATTTAGAGATTCATGCATTCATAGGTGTTTACTAGGCTAATGACCAGAAGGGCCTTTTTAAGCCTAGCTATGCATCCCAAATCTCTGACAAGTTCTGGTACCCTTAATAAGCATAAGCAGGGGCATGGCAGATGAAACATTTACAATTAGGGGCTTGGGAGATGAACCATTTGCAGGCTGCCTGTGTCCACTGGAGACATAGCTGCCAAACCAGGAATGGATTTCTTGTTCCCCATCCAATTGTCCTAATTACAATTGAATTTGGTTTAGGAAGGAACTCTGCTTCACATGGATGGGGAGCCTGTTCCAGAGAAAATGTAGTCTCTGGGATACATACATGTCTCTCCAGCAGGCCCTACTTATACTACAGGCAAGGTTTAACTCTTCAGAATGGGTAATTATTGTGCTGTTTGTTTTGTGGATATGCAGGAGTTCCATCAGAATGGGGTCTGACAATACCTTGTATACCAGACATAGCTGTCCCCTCAACAGCATGTAAGAGACAGAATACAGGAATAGGGCCTTGAAGAGGTCTGAACTGGACATGTTACGTAAGCCCTGAATTCTTTTAGTGAGGAACCTCTGTGGACATTCCATTTGTTGGATATGCTTGGTTAGGTACATACCAAAGTGGGCGTTGTACTCAATGATAGGTCTGAATGCCGAATACAGTGGCTCAATGACTTCCTCGGGCCTAGATGCCCATACCTTTGTCCCAATCCCTCCGAGCTACACGCTCTAGGAACCTAAACCTTGTCACCACAATAAACAGAACATGCTGGAGGGATAGATTCCTGTCCCAGAGACTTCCCATACTCTGGAACAAACTACCTATCTATGTCAAACAGAGCTCCTCATTAGCACTCTTCAAGAAAAATCTTGATAATTGGATGGGTAATAGGAAATTCACCCCGGGGATCACTTCTGCGGTTCTGCTTGACAGGGGCACAGGAAAATAATTTTCTTGGGTGGCGAAAGCCAGGGTACCTTTTTGGCTAGGCTTGTATAGGCCCTAGGGCCAATAGCCTAGTACCTACCAATGAACCTATGAACCTATATGTTGCACAACATAGAATGATTTCCTCACTACAATAGACACATGATGGGCAAAGGCTAGATTACTCTGTGTGTGTGTGTGTGTGTGTGTGTGTGTGTGTGTGTGTGTGTGTGTGTGTGTGTGTCCAAGTCCCTGACTACTGGGTCAACTCTTAGTGGTGTGTTGTCAATATGATAGATAGTTATCAGGGGTGGATGACTTCCTGAAGGGATACTATTTTGCATTTCTTGGCATTTAATTTTAGTCCATGGCTCTGACACCAGTTATTTGTCTCTGTCAGACCTTCCTGGAGAACATCAGTGTCAGTGGGGGAATTCAGTGACAGCTTTTAATTTGCAATCATCTGCAAATGTAGTTAGCCAGAAGCCATTAACATTGGCCTTGGCTTCAGAGAAGTAAATGCCAAAAAGGAATGGTCCCAGGACCGATCCCTGAGGAACTCCATTTGTGACTAGCCTCTTTATAGAGGTGGACTCCCCAATTCTAACTTCCTTAGTCTTGTCTATGAACCAGCTGGTTTCCCACCGGGTGACATAAGGGTTTGTATCTAACCTCTTGAGTTTGTCAACAATACCTGAGTGGGATGTTGTATCAAATGCCTTGGCCAGGTCAAGGTAGGCAGAGTGAACCATTTTGCCCTCATCCATTGCTTTGGTGACCTTCTCAAAGAATTCCACCAGGATGAGTAGGCATTACCTGCCCTTGATGAAACCAACTTGGGTTGGGTCCAGTGTCTGGAAGTTTCCTATGTTGTTATTGATCATTTCCATGATAATTCTTTCCATGGCTTTGATATATGAGACTAGTGAGACTTATGAGTCTGTAGTTTCCAGGGTCTGCAGATGGCACACCTTTATACAGTTGGATGAATGTTGCTGTTTTCCATTCATAAGGCACATAGCCTGTTTGGAAGCTACAGTTAAATAGCAATTCCAGAGGGTCTGATAAGTCACATTTCATGCTATTTAGAAGGCATGCTTGGATATTATCTGGGCCATTGATGCAGTGTTCTTAGCCTTAGAGAGAGCATTGAGGAGCTCTTCCCTAGTGATAGTAGGGGAGTTCTATTTGATGGCATTTCCTGAGGGAAGGTTGAAGGGGAAAGATGGGTAAAGTTGGAGCTGAATTTGTCAGCCAGTAGGTTTGCTATATCATCTAACTCAGTATAGGTGGCTCCATTAATAACGAGCTGTGTACACAATTGTGTATTGCCTTTGAGGTTGAGGACATAGCTAAATATACTTTATGACTATCATTGGCTTGGGAGACCAAATTTACCTACAATTTGGCTTTGGTAGACTTTAGTTGTCCTTTGAGTTTCTTGTTTAGTTTGATGAGAGTGATTCTATCCTGCTGGGTGTTGCCCCTCCTAATTTTTTCCATAATTTTCTTCTTTCTGTTATACAGCCTACTGATGTTGTGATTCCAACAGGGTGGCTTGTTTTTTGAGTTAGTTCTGTACTTCTTCCTGGTGGGTATAGCTGTCTTTATGCAGCTATTAATATGCTTGTATAGGGATTCTGTGAACAGTTCCACATAGGCAGCAGTGTTCTAAGGGTTTATGGGGGCTTGACATTTTGCCAGGTTATCACTCAATAGTAGGAAGTTAGCCTTAGAGTAGTTCCTGAATATTACAGGGCTAGCTGGGGTTCCAGGTTTTATTTTTACTTCACAGGAGACCATTTTGTGGTCTGACCTTACCAGAGAAGATATTACACTACAGGGTGTGCAGTACTCTCCCATATTAGTGAGGGCCAGATCCAGTATGTTTACACCCCTGGTTGATGTATTGATAATCTGGTCCAGGGAGTATGTGTTTATAAAATCCAGGAATCTCTGTGCCTGTATGTTTGGTGTCATATAAGATTCCCAGTTAGTAGTGGGCTAATGAAAGTCACCCATAAATATCATATTAGGTTTATTGGTGAGAGCTTCCAATAAGTTTAAGTACATGATATGGGTTTTCTTGGTCAGAGAGGAAGACCTATGGTTTGCAAGGAAGTAATATTATATTTTGCCTACAGTGATTAGGACAGGATGAAGCTCAAGTACATTGTCCTGTTTAAACAGCCTTGAAGTATATTTATTTTTTATGTAAATTGAGAAACCTCCACCTTTCGTCCCTGTCTGTGTAATAGCTGGTTTAAATGTATGGATGGCATTATAACCTTACAATGTTGGTTTGCTCTCTGTGGCGTTAAACCTTGTGTCAGTGGCTGCACAGATGTCAGCATTCTCCAGGGTGAAGAGAGCTTCTAAGGATTTTTTTTTTGTTTAGACTTCTAGCATTCAGCAGTAACACCTTTAGATTTTCTTGGTTTTCATTTGCTATGCTGGAAGTACATTCGGTTTGGCATTGCGTAAATAGGCACTATGAGGAAGGATAATGTTTTAGCTAATGTTTGAAAGCCTAGAGGGGAGAGGTGCAGACAATCACTGGCAAATCAGAGTGGTCTGTTGACCATTTCCTTCCATACTGACAAGTACTGCATCCCATTAGAATAACACCAGAAACTAAGCCAGCTATCAAAGTCAGGCATCTTTTGTTCATGTTGTGGCATCATTCATGGAGAAGGTAAAATACTGCTCAGTGCTAGGCTCATACCAAACTGGGACACCTATCTTGAGAGCTCCATGAAGTCAGTCTTCATGTAGTCTATGGAGTTATGTCTCAGGTCATTTACATTCACGTGGACTATGACTGAGTCATACTAGTACTTCTGGTCCAGTGATCTGAGTGAGTGCATGATGTGGTGGATCCTAGCCCCTGATAAGCAATTGACTGTGACTTTCTCTTTACTCAGCCTGGGACAGCAGTGAGTCTCACACTGGAGTCTCCACTGACCAGATTGTTGGATTGTGTGGGGGCTTGCCTTATGGACTTAAAAGCAGAGACTCCATGAGATGTGGCTATGTATGTGTTTGTTACATATGAGATACCTAAGACAGATATTAAAGTGTGCCTACTGTGACATTATTCAGAAAATTGACTAGATTGTTTTCATTAATAATCTCATTATATAATGACAATAATCTACTCTTGTGTATGAGTAATGTAGGATTTACCCATGGTTTGCCTTGCATGATGACTTAGGTTTTGCACTCATGGTAAATCTACATGCGCCATGGGTAAATCCGGCATTATCCACACATAGATAGCCATGGATTATTGCTAACATGTTATCATTGTATATAATGACTTAACTTTATGGAACAAACTGTAGATCATATTGAGCTAAAACACTTTCCTTTAGCACTGAAGCAAATGACAATAATGACAGTGCAGCCTTGTCAGCAGTATCAGTTGTGTGGAAATGGTGCAGCCTTGTGCAAGTTGCACTACATGTGCAGACATTAAGAGATGGAAAATCACCCTTGCCCCCCCCCAAAAAAAAAAAAAAAATCATACAGTTTGTGTTACACTGACAGACTAAGGATGAAGAGTTTCCTTCTCTACAGTAGAGTCCTCAAAAGACCTGTAGTCTTTTTCACCAGAATAAATGGTAAAGTGACTATGTCACATACTGATAAAGCCAAACTGACTTTTTACTAGAGCAAAGATCATCAAAAATGTGCAAGTCTTCTGCAAAATATTGTAAGCAATTTTGCATCATCTCTAGCTAATGACCTATATTATTCATCTTTATTTCCGCAGGGGGAAGATGATACCTTCGGATTTAGAAGTCAAAATAATTGAAGCCAAAGCTAAGGTTTGTTAATAATGTTCTTTTCTTTGATAATTAATAAAAAGACTTTAGTAAATACTCTGATTGTTGTGAGGATTAAGGAGGAATGTTCTCAAAGTCTACAGTTAAAGAAGTTCTGCCAAAGAATCTCTGCTATAAGTAATTATTGTTGATTCACTATTACATTTGAGTATGACACAACCTAAGGTTTCACAGACAGATGAATGCTGTTGTTTGTTATGCCTCTATACAACTGAACTTTTTCTTTTATCCTGAGTATTATATGTTCAAAAGAGTCATCTGTTCTTATTCTTTGGCTTTTCCTTGCCTTTTGTTTGTCAGTTTTGCATAAAGTAGTAAACCAAAAAGAATCAAGTTTAAACACAAATGCTGAGGTTGAATGATTTTACTATACTTTTCTCCAAAATAAAAAGCTGCTTTCTTTATCTAAGCATATTACCTGCGTTATCAGAAACAAGTAAAACAGTTGCCCTATTATTTTATAGACACCATACTTTTTAATGTGCTACTTGTCAAAATTTCATCCTGTTACAGTTATTCATATTGTAGCCCAAGTTCTTGTGGAACATGTTATTCATGCATAATCCTTGTCCTTATTCAAGGGCAAGTTAGATCTGTGGATGGGAAACAGAATATGTACCCCGTAACTACCCCCGTACTAGTACTAATGGACAGATACAGCACCTAAATGCTTTATCCCATGCCTGGGTCCCTAAAATTATCTGTGATGTGAATTCAGTTATTCTCATTATGGGTAATATAAAGTTATTGACCATAGTTTTGGTAAGGACAGTCTGTAACCAAATGGGATAGGTTAATTTGAGCACAAAAAGGGAAATTGGCTAGACGTAAAATGGCCCACAAGAGCGGTTTCTCTAGTACCTACTGTCACTCGTCCCTCGCTAACATAGATGACAAGCAGGTGGGATATTTCATTTAGATGCTTTAATACATAGAAACACATCAGGATGGGTAGCAGCATCATAAAATATAAACAAACTGATTAACAGATAGACCTTACAGACGTACATGCTTACATCTCAGCAGCTTACTACAAAATAGCAGTCAGGCTCACACGTGCTCAGTATTTATACACTTGTGCAAGCCCTTAGATAGCTTCTTAAAGGTACATACACATTGATCTACATCCTCCCTCTTAAAAAGATTGCCCTTAGTAAAAAACAACATTGGAGTTAGCCATGCATTATAATTGACATTAGAAACAAACACAGTGTTCATATCCAAGTTGCCGTGTATCTATTACATGGTCTGGAGATGTGACTGGATCTGGTAACATAACAATCTGAACTGAATTTAGCAACAGGGACAATCTTCGGTGAACAACTCATATCAGAAACTTCTGGATTCATCACAGGAATGGGAATATTCTCTGGAACTGGAACACCGGACAACTCACTCTGAGATAAAGAGTCTCTCTCACAGGCTATGTGCTGTGGTATAAGCTCAGACACTGGCATCAAATGTTTCCGATTCTGCCTAAACTCTGCTCCTTGTGATTTCACAATGTACAGTCTCAGCTCTGGGTAAATATTCTTTACTACGCCAATCCGATCATAACCTTTGGAGGTTTGCATCCTTACCACTTCTCCTTCTCATAATGGATTGAATGGTTTGCTGGTCTTGTCATAGTAGGGCTTTTGGGTTAAACACTTCTTCAACAAATTGGTTTTCAGTGACCCTTTTGTTCTTGACACATGGCACCAACAATTGACTGCTGATTGGTAATGTGGTTCTGGTTTGTCTCGACAGAAGTCTCTGAGCAGGTGAAACAAGAAGTTTATCATGAAGAATGTTTCTGAGATTCAAGAGATTTAGGAAAACATCACTATTATCTTGTTCTGACTTCTCTAGTAACTGTTTTGCACTTTGAACTGCACGTTCTGCCAAACCATTTGACTGCAGATACTCTGGGATACCCATGACATGAGTAAAGTACTATTCTTCAACAAATCTTTTAAACTGTTGGCTTGCAAACTGCATGCCATTGTCAGAAATAACTTTGTGCAGACTACCATGGGCTGCAAAATGATGCTTCATCTTAGTAATGACAGTACTGGATGCTAGGTTAGGAAGTAGGTCAATCTTGAACCAACTGGAATAAAAGTCTACTAACACCAAATAATGTTGACCATTCCACTCAAAAATGTCAGTGGCTACTGTTGACCAAAATAGTTCAGGAATCTGGGTTTGCTGAAGTTGTTCCTTCTGTTGATGTGGCTTAGTACTATTACACACGGAACAAGATGAAAGTACTCTCTCAATGTCTTGTGACATGGAAGGCCAAAATACTAGTCCTCTCGCCCTTCTTCTGGTAGAGTCTGTTCCTGGGTGACCACGATGCAAGTTAGACTTTAGAACAATTACTTTGGACCTTTCATAATGATACCTTTGTCAGACAAAATCTCATCTCTGTATGGAAAATAAGGTTGCACTTCTTGAAGTAAACTAGATTGCTTTGATGGCCATCCTTGATTGATAAAGTGGTTGAGCATTTGTATAACTGGATCTGTGGCTGTGTGATCCCTCAGCTCATCAAGACATGTGGAAGAGAGGGGGTGGAGCCTGAATGGCTAACTGAAAGCAGCAGTATTTTAGAGGTCCATATAACTAGTTAAATAAGACAAGAAAAAATACTCTTTTTTTTTTTCTTCAACGTATAAAATCTTATAGATAAAGGACTAATTTACATAATTAGAAACTTTGGTGAAGTTTTACAAATAATTTCCTGTCAAAAAGCTTGGAGATATATTCACTTGTTAAAAGGAGCAACTCAAAGAATTCTCACCAGGATGGTGCCTTAAAGAAGGAACTAGGAATGACTTTCATTCCATGTTTAATGGGAAATTCATATTTACTACTATTTGATACTTTAGAATTAATGTTTTATAGAAATACTTTTTTAAAGCCTGACCAGAATTTTACCCTACTTATATTTAAAGATGAAAGAACATTAAATTACACTCCCAAGTTTACACACATAAAAATAACATCCAATGTTATCAGAAAATATGGTATAACTACTTTAATCAAAAAAAAAAAAAAGAAGCAAAATGTTTCTTCCAGCAATAACTTGAAATGGATTTAACATTATCATTAAATACTAATGGCTTAAATAATGCAAATAAAAGATCAAACTTACTAAAATATTTAAATCTAAATAAGGCACAAGTAGTATTTCTCCAGGAAACGCATTTTAAGACTAATGATAGCTTTATTTGGAACCCTAAGGACTATACAGTCTTAGCTCAATCCTCGTATAGAACAAAGACAAAAGGAGTATCAGTTCTCAGGAAGAAAAATATAATCACTCCAAAAGATATTTATAAATATGAAGACAAAGAAGGTCTACTAGCATTTGTTATAATTAAATTTAATAACAGAATATGGACATTAGCTAGTCTATATTGGTTCCCAGGAATTGGAGCAGGAACAGTTAAAAAACACCTAGATTTTATTTCCAACAATTATAAAGGAAATCTTATACTGCAAGGAGACTTTAATTGTACCTTCTGAAACCACCAAGAAGTCTTTTTGCATAGCAACTATTTCAAAATCCTTAAAAAATGGATTGATTCATTTCATTTAATAGACACTTTTAAAGTAAAGGATGATAAATCCTTATTATTTTCCCATAAAGACCATAGATTTGGAACACAAACCAGAATAGACAAATTATTCGTAGTTCAAGATTTACAAACAAAAATCCTTAATTTCTAAATAGTTCCATGCCCCTTCTCAGATCATGACTCTCTGATAATGAAGCTCGAAATAGAGTTTAAACCTTTAACCCTCTCAACTAGAATTCCATCATATATCACGAAAATTAAAGAATTTAGACCCTGGATGTTGTCAGAACTACAGTTATTTCTTGAAATTAATAATACAATAGAAATCAGTAGAGTCATGGTTTGGGACTCATTAAAAGCGTATTTATTTGTAAGACCCTTAGCTGGTACAAAAGCAAAGTTAGAGAGTGGGAATTTGAATCATTAGACTTGCAAACCAGATTCTTGACAGAAAATCTAAAAAAAAATCAGAATTGTCCAGAAGTCAGAAAAGAAATAGAGGAATTAAATAAAAAATATAATGAAATTCTAACACACAAAACTTGTCTACCCTTGGAAAAATTAAAAAATAAACTCATTAGCCACCTCCCCCAGATATCTACATAACTTTTCTACAAGAATTAAAATACAATCTAAAGCAAATAACATTAGTAGTATATATCATGAAAAGAAAGGGGAAAAGTATCAGATATAGGAGATATCCTTGAAGCATTTTGTTTCCATTATATGGAACACTTCAAAAAAGAAGATTTAGATACCAACTGAATAAACTTAGATACAAACCTTATCAATATAAAAAAAATCCCAAAAACTTAAATATAGACCTACAAAAACCTATATCCTACAAAGAAATTGTTGACAGGATAGAAGAAAGTAAATCTAACAAAGCCCCAGGGATAGATGGTATAATTACGGAAATTTACAAACTCTTCCCTTCAACAGTAATCTCCCTTTTTCATAAAACTTTGCTAGAAGTCCAGTCAGAAGCAAAAATCCCACCCTTATGGAAATAGTCTCTCATGACACCAATTCTAAAAGATAATAAACCATCAGACCTTTGCACCTCATACAGACCTGTATCATTACTGAATAATGATTACAAAATATTTATGGCAATACTAGCTAACAGAATGAAAATCCCACTTTCAAAGACAATAATGATTAAACTGGATTTTTATATAACAGGCACACACATGATAATATTAAAATGATACTTACTCTTATAGATTATGTGAATAAATAAGATAGAGAAACACTTGTAATCGGATTAGACATAGACAAAGCCTTTGATTCCCTCAACTGGGAATATTTATTTAAAACTTTAGCATTATTTGAATTTCCTCCTCCCTTCATCTTATTACTAAAAACATATATATTAATAACTTAGCCTACATTAAATTAGGTCCTTTCACCTCAGAATCTATCCATATAACAAAAGGTACTAAACAAGGATGCCCCTTTTCTCCTATTTTATTTGCTTTGGCTAAAGAAATACTTGCAGAAATAATAAGCAATAATCCAAGAATAAAAGGAATAGAAGTCTATGACCAGTACATATCTAAAATTATGCCTTTTGCTGATGATATTTTATTAACCCTATTAAACTCCAGAGAGTCATTAGGAGAGCTAGAAGAAGTAATGGAGACATTGTATAAGATTTCAGGTCTACACTTTAATAGATCAAAATCAAAATGTCTATTTTTAAATAAGAAAAAAGAACTACAAGTTGCAGATAAATCCATTACAGGAAAACAAGAACTTACACTAAATTATTTAGGAATAGTGTTATGCAAAAATGTAAACAAAACAATATTAATAAATTATAAAAACATTATTGAAACAATAAAAATATATATAGAAAAGTGGAACAAAATTATATTAACTTTTGAAGACAGATTGCAATTAATAAAAATGGTCTTATTGCCAAAAATACTATCTGGAGATATACAGAGCTGAGTATATTATTCTGGCACTTCAGAGTTGTGTACTGGTAATTGTTGTTTGACTAATTTTATATTATTGCTGGCTGACTTCAGAGTTGTGCACTGTTATTTTTGCTTCACTGTATAGTTTTTCAGATCTCTGCTGAAGGTGTTCCCCCCCCTCCCCCTATTTCTCTGTGTCTTAAGTTGGTATAACCGGTTACATCCTGTGTGTTATCTGACCATCTCAAGGATTACTTGCATAAAGTTAGACCCCCTTAGTAAAAAAGTCTGCATATCATTGCTAGAGCCTTCCTGTGTCCTGAAAGAGTGCTCTTCAAACTATCTGGAGATATACAGAGCTGAGTATATTTTTCTGGCACTTCAGAGTTGTGTACTGGTAATTGTTGTTTGACTAATTTTATGTCATTGCTGGCTGACTTCAGAGTTGTGCACTGTTATTTTTGCTTCACTGTATAGTTTTTCAGATCTCTACTGAAGGTGTTTTTCCCCCTCCCCCTATTTCTATGTGTCTTAAGTTGGTATAACTGGTTACATCCTGTGTGTTATCTGACCATCTCAAGGATTACTTGCATAAAGATAGACCCTCTTAGTAAAAAAAGTCTGCATATCATTGCTAGTGCCTTCCTGTGTCCTGAAAGAGAGCTCTTCAAACTTTCTGGAGATATACAGAGCTGAGTATATTTTTCTGGCACTTCAGAGTTGTGACTGGTAATTGTTGTTTGACTAATTTTATATCATTGCTGGCTGACTTCAGAGTTGTGCACTGTTATTTTTGCTTCACTGTATAGTTTTTCAGATCTCTGCTGAAGGTGTTGGTTTTCCCATACCCAACCTCCCTATTCCTGTGTTGTTTAAATTTGGAGGTTTTTGTAGTTGCCCGCCCCCACTGTAGATTTGATCTGGGACACTCCCCCCAGTCCCATCCCTTTACCTCATTCTACCTAATAGACTCCTTCTGCATTGTTTTTATTCATTTTTAATTTAATTGCATTTTTTTAAACTGTTTGGTCTAACATTGCTACATACTTAAGTGTGCTAGCTTGCACTGCATTTGAATTGTTTTGACTGCTGGTTTAGTGGTAATCTCCAAGTGTAGTACCTCGCAGGATGAGCAGTAGCAAATCCCGCCCCGAAGACTCCTCCAGCCCAAGCCCGCATGATATTTATTTTGCTCCTGCCATACCGTTACTTTTAGCTTGTAATTTTATTCAGTTTTTGTTCAACTTTACTTCTTTCTTTCATTCCCAACTGACTCTTATGTTAACGTTTTCAAAACAAAAGAACTTTTGACTTAATGCACAAATCTGCGGGTTGATGGCAATTTTTAAAAAGTACTTAGCTAGTGATTTCAGTGTTAAAAAGCGTATAGCATAAAAACATGGACAGGTTAAACTCGAATGGTAAATTGGCAATATTAAATATATTAATAATTAATCATATTAAAGGAAATGTTTTATTCATTTTATTTTAGCTAAGTTATGTGGTGTTTGGGTAATGGACCGTTCCCCTAACATTCACAAAATAATAATTGCGGTTGTGCAGTTATAATGCATCTTATGTTTAACTTGCAAGTAGTTTGCTATAATATTTAGAGTTACTAAAACATATTACTGCCCCCGTTTCTGAAGAGTATAGTACGTCTTAAAATGCAAGGGCCTTTGCTATATAAACATTTTGGCACTTTTCCGTTATCGGGGCAACGCTTGTAATTATAGCTTTCCATTTAATGTGACACTGCTTATATTCCCCATGTGATGTTAGCTGTATAAACCATTTATGTTCAAACTTCCAAGACTAATTTACTTACAGAAAATAGCTTATTTACAATATCTTCAAGGTGACAGCTACATTGCAGCATTGACTTTTACTAACCTAGTAGTGGTTATGCTGTGTGTACTTTTAAGTGTTTGTTATTCTAATGACATAGTGCTCAGAGGCTTAAAGTGATTGTACATCGACTACTGTACAATAAAACACACAACTTTGCATCACTTCCCTTATCCCTAGCATACGTTTCTTCACATCTTTTTGTAATGGTAGTTTTCTGTCCAGGACACACTTCAGCGTACTTTGGCATTAGGGCTCACATGTAATAATTCTCATTGACAGGAAAGACAGTAAGTGTGTGTGTTGGCCACTTCAGCAGCAGCTGTGAGATCACTGCGAGTGCCTGGTAACATTCCAAGCAATCATTTTCAAGTGTTGCCCTGATAACGGAAAAGTACCAACATTTTATATCTGAGTGTTCAGTTAGTGCAGGCTTGTAGCTAAAGGTGAGTTGAATGATCACCTACTGAAAATCACTCCTGCTTGAGTCGAAGGTACAAATCTGTTCCTTTTTGTGCATGAAAATAAAATTTTGCGAATGAATTTAGATTTTTAGTTAAAATATGTTTGCTAAGTTTTGAAACACCTAAATGTGAAACAGGATTAATTCTGTAACTACCCTAGCTGCGCTTTTTACTGATATTGAAACGGTAACCTGCAGTGACTATCACTCATACTCTACTTTCCCCTGCCAATCATGTACGTCATGCCCACTCCACGCCCAAAGCTGCGCAGAACTGAGTGCGAGGTACTACACTTGGAGATTACCGGTTTAGCTACTTTTCTGTATATATATGTATATATATATATATATATATATATATATATATATATATATATATATATATATAAAAAATTCCTTTCCTGTAACTAGTGTAGTCCAGATTCAGATTTGCTGTATCCAGAACTGTATGTAAGCTTCTGAGCCCTGCCAAGCTTTCTGTGTTGGAGGGAAGCCTTCTAGCTTATCAGTGGGAGTGGTAAGCACTAGGTAACCTATCTACCACATAAGAAGTGGTTCTGGCCCAGAAATTGTAGTTATTGGCCGTTTGGGCAGTTTTTCCATCTCTCTCAACTTTCTGATTAAAAAGCCCCATTTGCACTTGTTTCCCTCCTTTCCTGTAACTAGTTTAGTCCACATACAGATTCTTACTTTTAGCACTTGAATTTGCTTACTCGTGATCAGTACTTTTGTTCAGAACTTGTAAGCACTAAATAACCTACTAATTACTACAGCACTCAACCTTCCTCATTACCTAGAGGAAAACAGTTTTGGTACTTACTTTCCTCACTTGCTTAGAGAAAAACAGCTCTTGTACTCACTTTCCTCACTTTTCTAGAGGAAAATTGTTTTTTTATTCAGGCATGTTCAATGGTCACCTCCCAGTGTTCTCACCTGTCTATCTGATGAATATTGGGCATCTTGGGGCAATGTAAAAATTGCCTCATGTACACAGACAACCCTCTCCTCCTACCACCCAACACTACAACCTGTGAGAGATGCACTTATCTAGCCAAAATGGAGGTAAAGCTCTCTCCAATCAAGACTGAACTCGACAGTCAAGAGGAGAAGGTAAACACTTGCACCACACCACACTCATCACATAGTCTCACTAAATCTACACCACCAAAATCCACACATAGAAGCACAAAAACATTCATGGAGGCTCTAATAATAATCTGCTCAAGCAACAGAGACCTCCAAAGCAGAAATACAAGCAACCTCCACCCCCCCAACACAACCCAAATGATACATAGCCCGCAGACTCAGTGTGCCACTCAACCACAGCCAATAAGGCAAAACAACGTACCCAACACACTCACTAGTCATAGGCAACTCTATAGTCAGGCACACTGATGTCCCACTCACCCGGCTAAACAAGGAGGTTACTGTCAGCTGCCTGTCAGGTGCCAGGATCCGCCACATAACCCATGCACTCAGGTCACTCCACAACAAGTACAAATATGACTCTGTCATTGTCCATGTTGGTGTGAGCGACCTGAGACGTACCTCCCTGGACTACATGAAAAAAGACATGGAAGAGCTCTCCGATCTTGTAGCCCAGGCAGGTATGACCCTAGCCCTGAGTAGCATTCTGCCATCACCCAGAATGATGCCACAGTACAAGGACAAAATGATTGACTTCAACAGTTGGCTAAGCTTCTGGTGCCATTCTAAAGGGATCCAGTATCTGTCTGCCTGGGATGACATGGTTGACAGACCACGATGCTTTGCCAGAGATGGCCTGCACCTGTCACCCCTGGGATTCCAGATACTGGCTAAAGTTCTTTCCGCCCCTGTAGTGCCTTTTTTAGGCAAGGTTCAAATAACAAATTCACCACCGTAACAGGGACAGGCAAGCAAAAACTGAGGGTGATGCTACTCAATGCTAGAAGTCTAAAATCTCAAAATGCACACACTTGAGGCACTCCCTAAAATGGAGAACATCGATATCTGTGCAGTGACACTGAGTCCTGGTTCAAGGCTCCAGAGAGTATCCCTACACTACCAGGCTATAACTCATAGAACACTTTTCGGCCATGTAACCTGGACCAGAACACCAAAGGCGGAGGTGTGTCCATATTCATTAAGGATATCCACACCTCCAGGCTAGTTGCTCAGCATAATGCAGCCGAGGTTATCCAAGTGCAACTAACTCTGGGCAAAACTGCAATCCAAATTGTAGCTTGCTACAGATCACCAACCATGCCTCAGGATTCCCATTCCTCTTTTCTTGATGTACTGGAAAATATTAGGGTTCAACCAAACACTCTAATAATGGGCGATTTCAACTACCCCACCATTAACTGGGAAAACTACTCATGTACCAACTCCTTCACTCAACGCTTTCTGGAATTCATAAACTCCAATGCCCTGGATCAACTTATCCACACCCCCACCAGGGGCAACAATATCCTGGATCTAGTCATTATCAATATGAGTGACCAGTGTTCCACACCTGAAGTCAACTCCTCATTGGTCCACTCCGACCATAAGCTAATTACCCTAGATATCCCCATCCTGCCTCCACACCCCATTAAGGAAACCATGGTAAAAAATTTCTCCAAAGCCAACTTCATGCTTCTTAAGACAGAAGTGGTGAACTTCATGACACCCATGCAGATGGACAATACAGCTATGACTACTGAATCCTACACAATTGCACTTTATAAGCACTTACATGAGTGCATGGATTGTGCTATCCCAAACAGAACCAAGACGCTATCCTCCAAAGAAAGGAAGCCAATCTGGTGGTCCCCTGCCATAAACAAACTGTGCAACAGAAGGAAGAAACTCTTGCAAAAGAGAGTAAAATCCCACGAGTGGATGAGCTCCCTGGTCAGCCTCAGTAAGAAGCTGCGATCCCTGATAAAATCCTCCAAAGCTAGTTATGAAAACAAAATCGCCACTGATTCTAAAGACAACCACAAAGCATTCTATAACTATGTCAAGAATCTCAATGGCAACACTCAGATCTGCTCTGAGTTACAGCACAATGGCACTAAATATACAGACCCAACTGATATTGCCAACATCCTGGCAGATAGGTTCAGTGCTAACTTTACCCCCCTCTCACCCCCTAAAGAGCCCGTCTGTATACCGGAAGAATGCAAAGTTCCTGTAATCACGGCTGCACAGGTAAAAACCACACTCTCCAAAGCCAAGAACACAGCATCCATGGGACCAGACAACATCCCAGGCTGTGTTCTACATGAACTACAGAACGAACTGGCACCCCACCTAAGTACCATGTTTAATCATAGCCTCACCTCAGGCTTTGTGCCCACTGATTGGCGCACAGCAATGGTTATCCCACTCCACAAGGGGGGAGCCACCACGGACTCCGGGAACTACCACCCCATTAGCCTGACGAGCCTGGTCTGCAAGGCCATGGAACGTATCACCATGGAACTTAGAAACAAAGACATTGGTAATCTCCAAACTCTGGACCCCACCCAGTCATAGGCAGTAGTATACTTAACACCGAAAGTGTGATAAGAGACCTTGGGACACAGGTGGACAGTAGTCTCTCCTTTGATAATCACATTGCCACAGTAGTCAGGAAATCCTTCTACATGGCACACCTCATCACAAAAGGTTTCTCATCCAGAAAAAAAGAGATCATTGTTCCTCTCTACTTATCACTCATTAGACCCATTGCAGAGTACAACGCCCCTTTTGGTATGTACCTCACAAGACATCTACAACAACTGGAAAGGCCACAGAAATACCTCACAAAGAGGATTACCGACCTCAAACAGATGCCCTACGCAGACCGTCTCAAAAAACTCCAGCTTTACTCTGTCACATATCGCCTACTCAGAGGTGACCTCTGCCTAACATACAAAGTTATGTCAAACCCAGAGCTACTGGACATGCTCCACTTAAAGAAGTCCCAATCCCTCCGAGCTACATGCTCTAGGGACCTAAACCTTGTCACCACAATAAACAGAACATGCCAGAGGGATAGATTCCTGTCCCTGAGACTTCCCATACTTTGGAATAAACTGCCTATCTATATCAAACAGAGCTCCTCATTAACACTCTTCAAGAAAAATCTTGATGATTGGATGGGAAATAGGAATAGGAAATTCACCCCGGGGATCACTTCTGTGGCTCTGCTCGACAGTGGCACAGGAAAAAAATTTTCTTGGGTGGCAAAAGCCAGGGTACCTTTTTGGCTGGGCTTGTATAGGCCCTAGGGCCGATAGCCTAGTACCTACCTATGAACCTATGAAAATAAAGATGAGAGAAGATAAGTATTGTTTTTGCTATTAGTATGCAGTTAAGTGGTAAGTGGGGGCTGAATTACCTACAGTGAAAAGAGATGATTGTACAGATATGTTTGTCAGTGCTAGGAGTACAAAATATTAAAGTGGATTCACAAAGGGTGGGTGGGTCCCAGGATCATCCAGCCACAAAATTACTCTTTTGAAATACACATATTTAGCATTGCAAGGTTAATGTACAGTTATTTTCATTTTGCAGATCAGATTTGAATGAGGTGCTTATTCTTCCAGGGATAGTCAGTGTGCTGCCTTAGTGGCATTTTGTTTCCTGACCTGAGTTTTAGTGTAGAAGGTCTACATCAAGAATAGAGAGGAGAAAGAGAGGTTAAGTATGGCTATAGGAAAAGTTGGAGTATTGGCACAAATGGTTTAAGTACTATAGCTGAGTACTAGAAAAATTGGAGACCAAGAACCTTAGCAGCATTCATAGTGCCTAAAAATATAATGCCATTACAGACTTAACGAGCTAGGAATGAAAAGAAAGTGCAATACCTTTACACTTGGGCAATAAAGTAAATGGATCTGACAATAAATGGAGGATATCAGTCTATGCCTCCTAGGTTGTATGCATAGGTTAAATTGCAGAGTAAAACTTCTTTTAGAATGCTGGAGTAACAGTATAAGCAGTAAAAGACCTAATAAGAGAAGAAGGAGTTCAGCCTATATGCCACATAGGCCATGTGCAGAAATAAGTGGTACAGCCTATCTGCCACCTAGGCCATGTGCAGTAATAAGGGGTACAGCCTATCTGCCACCTAGGCCATGTGCAGAGAAGTGGTACAGCCTATCAGCCACCTAGGCCATTTGCTGAGATAAGTGGTACAATCTATCTGCCTCCTAGCCCATATGCAGAGATTAGTGATACAGCCTCTCTGCCATCTAGGCCATGTGCAGAGATAAGTGGTACAACCTATCTGCCATCTATGCCATGTGCAGAGATAAGTGGTACAGTCTATCTGCCACCTTGGCCATGTCCAGAGATAAGTGGTACAGCCTATGTGCCACCTAGGCCATGTGCAGAAATAAGTGCTACAACCTATATGCCACCTAGGTCATGTGCAGAGATACGTGGTACAACCTATCTGCCACCTAGGCCATGTGCAGAGGTAAGTGGTACAGCCTATCTGCCATCCAAGCTGTGTGCAGAGATACGTGGTACAGCCTATCTGCCACCTTGACTGTTGGAGTATAAGTGTAGAAGGTAGAGGTGTCAGGATCGGCAGTAAAAGACTAAGAGGAAAGAAGATATGGCAAAAGTAGAAGATGTGCAGCTTATATACTACTTAGGCTTTGTGCAAAGGTTAACTTGTACAACCTTTCTACCAGTTAGATTGTGTAATAATTGTATAAAAGATAAAATAGTCAGGACAAAAGCATAGTCCAAAGGTGTAATGAGTAGAGGGAGAGGATGAGAGATCTAGTAAAGGAAGAAGTGGAGAAAAGAAGGGGGCAGCTCATCTGAGAAAAGCCCTGTTTAAAGAAAACTGTTACTGTAGCATATGCTCCTGCTAGCTGGAGATGTGCACAGCAAGAAGGGAATTAGAAGCATTGAGCGAGAAATGTATAAATACAACAGGATGCAAACACTGACAAAATAGATGTAAGGAGAGTGATGACAGAGTGTGCCTTGAGAGTAAAAAGGTAGTGCTTAGATAAAATGAGACCTCTGTTCTCAGTAGGTTAAATAAGCTGTAATATTACATATTGCAGTCCCAAGGATGTAACTGATGTACAAAAGGATAAATGAAAATAAAATAACAGACAGATTTAGTGCTAACTTTACCACACTTACCCACAATGTTGCTGCTATCCCTGAAAATGTTGGTTTCCTTGAAATCAGCTTGGAGCAAGTCTTAAAATTCCTGTCAAAGACTAAAAGTAATACTTCCCTGAGACCAGACAATTTACAAGGCTGCATTCTTATTAGTGCCAAATATGTACTATCTGTGCCTCTTATTAAACTTTTAAACATCAAACTACCCACAGAGTTTGAGTCTGATACCTGGAGAACAGCTACTGTGACTTCCCTACACAATACCTGGAGAACAGCTACTGTGACCTCCCTACATAAAGGTGGCCCCTGCACAGCTTCCAGTCAGTTATAGGGCCAGCTTTATATGCAAAGCCATGAAATGTATCATATCAGAATTAATTTATGCAGACACAGGGAACTTAACATGTAGATCCTAATCATTTTGGTTTTGTGAAGGGCAGATCTTGTCTCCTGAGCCTAGTAAGCTTCTTAGTAAAGGTTAAACAGGGTGATGGCAGTGGTCATTCAGTGCACACTGCTCATCTCAATCTGGCTAAGGTTTTTGACTCGATTCCTCATGCTAGTATTGTTAAAAGAATAGCCAAACTTAATCTAAACCCATATGTTATCCACTGGATTGCAAATTGGCTATCCCACAGATCCCAGGTTGTGCAAGTTGCTGGTACTCTCTCTGAATATAAACTTGTAATTAGTAGGCTACCACATGGAATAGTACTGGGCCATCTCCTGTGTGGCATTTATTTTGCAGCCATCCCATCCAGTATCCCATTAGTGTGATTGAACATGTTTGCTGATGACTGCAAGATAGGTACTGTTATTCACTCACCCAGTGATACTAAACATTTCCAGCACGGGCTGGAATATGCACGTACAAGGAGTACTGAAAATCTTCTTAAATGTAATGTAAAAACATGCACCATAGTAGTGTTCAGCAAAAAGGCTATTCCCACATAATATGTTTTAAGTGGTACTCCTCTTCAGACAGACATAGTCAAAAGATATCTGGTTACTTATGTGAACAGCTCTGTCATTCACCCATCATGCTTCCCCCTTAGTTAGGAAGTCTTCCTGTCATGCCCAGTTAATTTCCAAGGAGAATAGTTTCAAGATCCAAAAAAGTCATTTTGTCACTGTACTGTTCCCTTATCAGATCCATCACTGAATAGAATGCCCCCTTTGATACGTACAAATCCAGGTATATCACTGAACATAAAAAAGATCCCGAAGATGCCTTGCTGAGAAAATTAAAGGCATCAAATCATTCAAGTATCCTGACAGATAAGCACAAATCTCTCCTCATACTCAGTAGCCCACAGGCTGACCTGAGGTGACCTGTGTCTTGCTTTTCAGGCCATGAAAGACCCAGTCCTATTTGACCCCCTGTCTCTTTACAAAACCAGTGGCACTATAAACACACATACTAGGTGCCTAAATATAAACAAACAAGTAAGCTAGACTAGCTGGAGAGATATGTTTCTAATTCAGTATATTCCCAGCCAAAGAAATAAGTTACCACTATAGGTCAAAATACTACACTGACTACCTTTAAGACTAGTCTTGATGACTGGATAGGTAATTACAAATTTACACCAGGATTGTCATGTGTACCCTGCTAGATTTGGGAGGTGAGCACTACTGATTGCTTGAAAAGGGAGGCATAAGTGCACCATCTTAAAGGTGCATATGGCTAAACATCTTATGGTCTTTGTGATCACTTCTAGTATTGTCCACATGTTCCTATGTTCCTTTCTTGCCATACAGTATAATTGTATTTTAAATTTACACTTCTTTGAGTGTTTTGCAGTCTTCTTATACCACATGCTGTCTTACCAAATTAGAAGCTGCTTACCAGTGTTTTTAATAACATAAATATAATTTGGACTTTAATCTGAATACAGTCCTCAGCATTACATGGTTAGTATTTCACACAGAAATATGTATACTAAAGCACAGCATTTCCTTTTTCGAAAAATGATTTACAAGGCAAAATATATAAAAGTAAATTTTGCTTAGAAATCTTTATAACAACATTGTGAATGTTCATATCAAATCAACAAAGAATTGAAAGATACTGATCTGAAGTAGGAACTTCATTTGTCAGCAACCTGTGGGATACGGATCCGATCTCGGATCCGAGCCGGCAACTTCTATCATAGCATAGATCCGAGCTCCTAGCTCCTCCCCTTACCCATAATCCCCTGCCTGCCCTAACTGACCTCAGATCTAGTTTGCCGCTCTTCAAGCAACAGCTAGGTTCAGAGCTCTTGGCGTTTTGTGAGGAAAAAAAAAAAGTTTTGTATTTCTTCTTTCTGAGTGACTGATTGTGTGTGTGGTAGGTTTACCTTTACTCTTTTTTATATCTTATATAATTTTGATTTAATTTAAAAATATTTCTCCCTCCCCCGCTGGTCGTAGCGTGTGTGTGTGACTGAGTGTTAGGGGCCTAGTGAGTGTGCTTTTCTACAGTATGTCGGAGGCCCCTAAAGCAATTTTTTCAAAATGCACCGAGTGTGGTCACAAGCGTTCACCGGCTGATGGCCACACTCAGTGCGTTAGGTGCCTTGGGGTTGAACACCTCTCTTCGGGTTGCGCGATTTGCACGGCGTTCAACCCCAGGGCACTCAAGGATCGAAGGTCGAAGCTAGTTCTGGGGGCCTTCTACCCCCAGACTCTGCTTCGGCCTCCGGTATGTCTGTGCCTGCTACCCCCCCGGTAGCGGTCACTCCTGCCTCCCTTCCTCCGACCGGGACTCAACCTCCCGCTTCGGCTCTGGAGGATAGGGAGGCCAGGAAAGAGAAGCGGCGGGAGAAGCACCTTAAGCGGCAGGCCAAGGACTCCTCATCAGCCCCGCTCGCCAAGAGGGCTTCCCCTTCCAAGTCTTCTCGATCTCCTCCTCCTCGGATCCGATCCCATTGTTTCTCCCCGGGACCCGAGGAGGAGGTGATCCGGTCCCCGTCGAGGTCATCTAGGCGACACTCCAGGTCTGCCTCGGTGGCCTCGTCGAGGTCCACTTTTAGCATGTCTGATGCGGATATGGACCGGATGATGAGGAGATTCATCCAGGCCCAGATGTAGATGGGAGTGCTCTTGCCTCCCCCCCCCTCTGGGGGGGAGCTCGACCCCTTTTTTCGCTCCCATAGCTCCTTCTCCGACCCGCATTCCGGGCTCGGAGCGCTCGGAGCCGAGCCACGTTGGATCCGGGGGTAGGTCGGAGCCGACCGTGCTGGGCACGTCGGCTCCGACTATTCCCTCGAGTTTGTCGGATCCGACCTCTCGGAGCCGTGGGCCGAGCTTCGGATCCGAGGGATTCGGTGTGCTTTCGGCTCCGTCTCGGTCGGAGCACACTGGTCCTTCGGATCCGACGTTCTCGGCGCCGGGTCCGATCCCCGCTTCGGATCCGAGTGGGAGTCGGATCTCGGATCTGTCAGAGAGCGGCTCCTCCTCGGCTTTTGCTGTGGTGGAGAGGGCACTGTCGAGTGCTTCCAGGCCTCCGGTCCTGGCTTCGGCTCCCTTCCGCACTCTTTCTCATCTGGTCCTGGCTCCCCTCACCCGGCCCTCGGGGCAGCCTGCCTCAGCACCTTTAGGAGTTCCAGTGGAACAGGATACAGCCCATGAGGACTCCTCGGACAGCCCCCCCGAGGAGATTCCCCACAAGGCAAAGTGCAAAAGGAGGCACATGGACTCCCCTGAGAGTCTCACAGAAGATAAGGACTTGGATGAAGGGGAAGGCTCCCCTAGATCACCCCCCGAGGATGTCTCCTTTGGAGACATCATGGAAATGCTCAAAATCAGGGGTGGGTGGTCTGCTCCCAAGGCTTCCTCTGATGAGTCCGTATTCCTTGAGGCATTTGAGGCAGGACCATCTACCTCTTGGGTGTCCCCTCCACCCGACCCCCTGGTGGATCTCATATCCTCTAGGGCTTGGAAGGAACCGGACACCGTAGAGCCGATCCCCAAGCGCCCAGACAAAATTTTAAGCCCCCCTGCAGAGAGATCACATTGGAGCAGAGGTCCCCCTGTGGATGCCATGTTGGTGGCTGCAGCCACCAAGAAAGAATTGGCTCAGGAGAGCCCCACGGTTCATCCTCCGAGCAAGGAGTCTCGCGCGATGGACCGTCTTGGGAAGCGGGCCTTCAGTTCAGCAACCTTCTCTATGAGGGCCTAGAACTACATGGCACACGTTATTCGGATGCAGCGGGATCTAATTAAGGAATACGCTGCTCCCCCCCCCCGGGGTCCATGTCGGAGGGAGACAAGGATTTGTACTCTTCCCAAATGGCCACCCTCCGCTCTATCTCTAATACCTCTATGCAGCTATTGTCTCATGCTACAGAGGGAGCCGCTAGAGCAGGCGGAGTCAGGCTTGTCATGAGAAGACAGGCCTGGCTCTGTCACTGTGACTTCTCGGAACCCTTTAAGGCGTCATTCGCGAATGCCCCTTTTGATGGTTCTGCACTGTTTGGCAAAACCGTTCACGACACTCTTGTCCAGAGCGAGAAAGACGGGAAGACATTGTCTGCCATCGGAGTCCGCTTCTCTGTGCCCCAGAGGTCCTTTTCCAAGAACCAAAAGGGTCAGAAGAAGATGTGGTTCCGAAAATCGCATCAATCTCAGTCTGCTCAGGACAACCAGTCCTCTCGTGGCAGAGGAGGACAGGGAGGACGCCGCCCCAGAGGCAGAGGCGGTCCGAGGAATTTTGGGTCCAGAGAACCTTTCTCTGAGAGGCCCACGCAGAACCCCTGTGGGGTTTCCCGACTGCTCCACTCTGGAGGCAGTCGGGGGGCGTTTTTCGAAGCACCTGGCAAAATGGGAGTCCATAACAACAGATCGCTGGGTACTTCGTATTATATCCAGAGGTTACCAAATTCCCTTCATAGTCAACCCCAGAATCAGAAGCCTTCCCGACGTCCCACCCAGTCAAAAGAAGGCAGCCGCTGCAGAAATTCAGCAGCTTCTACAAAAAAGAGCCATCCAGCCCGTCCCCCCAGATCAAGTCGGATTAGGGTTTTACTCCAGGTTCTTTCTGGTGCCAAAAAAGACGGGGGACTTGAGGTCCATCCTCGACCTCTCTCTCCTAAACCTGGCGGTACCCAAAGAAAAGTTCCGAATGGTCACGTTGCAATCCGTCCTCCCCTTATTGCGGGAGGACGACTGGATGTGCTCTATAGACCTCAAGGATGCGTACTATCACGTTCTAGTGGACAGGCTTTCCTGGAGGTTCCTCCGCTTCCGGCTGGGAGCCAGTCACTTTCAATTCAGGGTCCTCCCCTTCGGTCTCACCTCAGCCCCCAGGGTGTTCACCAAGGTCCTAGCGGTAGTAGCGGCCCACCTGAGACTCCAGGGAATTCAGGTCTTTCCATACCTGGACGACTGGCTCCTCTCAGCCCCAACAAGGCATCTACTTTGTTCAGGCAGGGACTATTTTCTCGATCTGGCTCCACTATTAGGATTAACCATCAACATGACCAAATCCTCTCTCATCCCTACACAGAGGCTGGATTTTATAGGGGCAAGACTGGATTCCAGACAGATGCTTGCATTCTTGACTCCAGATCGGCTTCGGAACCTGATGTTACACGTGCAGGCCATTCTTCAACGGCAAACTCCTTCGGTGGAATTGATTCTGAGGGCCCTGGGATCTATGGCGGCTGCAATCCCTCTGCTGCCATTGGCCCGGTTGAACATGAGGGCTCTACAGTGGACCCCCCAGGTACAATGGTCCCTGTCTTGCAACCCTCTGTCTCACCCCATTTTCTTAAGCAAGGTTTGCAGAAAATCGCTCCTGTGGTGGCTCCAGTCTCCCAACCTCCACACGGGGTGTCCCTTCTCACTACCTCCACCAGTCGACACAGTGACCACTGACGCTTCTCGCCTGGGGTGGGGGGCATTTTTCAGGCAGGACAGTCCAAGGCACATGGAACGACGTAGAGACCTCTTTGCATATCAACGTCCTAGAGATGAGAGCGGTGGTTTTGACGTTGCAGGCACTACACAACTCTCTTCTGGTAGGGACAATTGCGGTACAGACAGACAACATGTCGGTAGTCTGGTACATCAACAAACAGGGGGGAACCAGGTCTTACCCCCTTTGTCGCGAGGCCATGAGAGTGTGGGAATGGGTGATTTCCACCAACCGCTTTCTCATAGCAATGCACATTCCGGGACGGTCCAACATTCTAGCGGACAGGCTCAGTCGTACTATCCTGACTCCTTACGAGTGGTCTCTCAACCACCGAGTCGCAGAGCAAGTATTTGCCCGATGGGGGCGACCTTGTTGCGATCTTTTTGCCTCTCCTTCAAACACGAAATGCAACGATTACTTCGCTCTGATCCCCCCTCCAGGGGAGTCCCCGAGAGACTCTCTAGTTCATGCTTGGCCTCCCGGTCTGCTTTATGCTTACCCTCCTCTTCCCCTGATGTTAAAATTATTACAGAAAGCCAGGCAGCTGGGGAGCAAATTGATCCTCATTGCCCCATTCTGGCCTCGTCAGACGTGGTTCCCTTACCTATGGTCTCACCTAGTGTATCCACCATGGATTCTGGATCCCATTCCGGATCTCATCTCTCATCCTCTCGGTCTTCCGACTCCGAACCTGGTCAACCTCAAGCTGACGGCTTGGTTGCTCCAGTTCCACTCCTCATAAGGACTCCCGGGATCTCTTCACCAGTCAAAGCCATTCTTGTAGCAGCTCACAAGCCTTCCACCAGGAAGGTTTATCGGAGTAAGTGGAAACGCTTCACCATTTGGGCAGAACACCATCGTTTAGACCCTTTTACAGCCCCAATATCATCGATTCTAGATTTTCTAACCTCTCTCTTTCACCAGGGGGCTAGTTCTTCCACAGTCAAGGTACAACTGGCAGCAATCTCATACTACCATGTGGGGCAAGAGTCTGGTCCTCTTATCACTTCCAAACTGTGTAAGACCTTCCTCAAGGGTACCTTCCTCCTTAGGCCTTCAGTTAAAGAGGTGGTACCTCCATGGGATTTATCCTTAGTCTTGCAGGCCTTGACTGGTCCCCCATTCGAACCAGCGGCCACGGTTGATCTCAAATTTCTCTCTTGGAAGACAGCCTTTTTGGTGGCCATAACTTCAGCCAAAAGGGTATCGGAATTGCAAGCCTTTTGTGTCAAACCACCATATCTGGTTTTTCACCCGGATAGGGTTTACCTCAGAATCAACCCGTCCTTTCTACCTAAGGTATCTTCAGAAGCGAACATCAATCAATCCATCAATCTCCCAGTGTTTTTCCCCAACTTTCATAACAAAGGAGAGTACAAGCTACATTCCTTGGACATACACAGACAACTACATTTTTATATCCATAGAACTGCTGGTCATAGGCAATCCGATCAGTTGTTTATCTCCTTTGCCAAAAGTAATTTCGGAAAATCAGTTTCTAAAGTTTCTCTCTCTCGATGGATCTCGAGTTGTATTCTTTTAGCATATCAGAGCTCGGGGAGGCCTGCACCTCAAAGAGTCCATTCTCATTCTACTAGGGCCGTTGCCACTTCTGCGGCCTTTCAAGCTAGGGTTCCACTGGATGACATTTGTTCCGCAGCCACTTGGGCTTCATCTCACACCGTTATCAGCCATTATAAAATAGATGTTGTTTCCTGAGGTAGAGCGTCCTTTGGCTCTGCGGTGCTCCGGAATATCCTTCCATGAAGGCCACCCAAGACTTAGGTAGCTGGGGACTCTGTCCCACAGGTTGCTGACAAATGAAGTTCCTACTTCAGATTAAGAAGTTATGTACTCACCATAACGTTCCATCTGAGTAGGTATATTCATTTGTCTGCAACCATCCCCCCCTCCTTCCCCCTGACCGATATGATTGTTCTTGTGTTATTAGCATATGTTCCCATTGGGACACCTTTTATCTGTTGTGCTATGGGGCAAACTTGATCTGAGGTCAGTTAGGGCAGGCAGGGGATTATGGGTAAGGGGGAGGAGCTAGGAGCTCGGATCTATGCTATGATAGAAGTTGCCAGCTCAGATCCGAGATCGGATCCGTATCCCACAGGTTGCAGACAAATGAAGATACCTACTCAGATGGAACGTTATGGTGAGTACATAACTTCTTATTTCATGAGAATAGTCTACATACGTCTGATATTTAATACAGAAGTGTTTACAGTGAAAACTGAATAATGTCAAGCTTTTGTTAATAAAATCATTCTCCAAAGTTATTTGAATAACCAGCAGTATTCTTATGCCTTTCTGAAAAAAAATGGCCCTTTAGAAAGACCTGCTGAAAGGTATTATGGTACAGGTTTTGTTTATATGAGTTACATGCCAATAAAAGGATTAAAGCTAAGCCTTTAAACGGTAATATGTATGCATGCCTAAACGGATAGTGAAGTAAAATGTTTTTTTATGAGGTGTTACTTTCACCTTGTGGCACATACTGTACAAATATACCTTCTTAATTAAATCCTTCTTAAGCTAAGGTGTGGCTTAGATTAAAAAGTATATATCATGTGACTCTAGCATTCAGGTTACATGAAGAGCCTCAGTTCTAGATGATGTGGTTAATTCCATGCTAAATACTGTAACACAGGATGTTCCTCATGTTTCACTGTCGCAGTCCTCACATATAGGTTATCTGGCTCCCGGTAGCCCTCAGTCGGCTCGAATACCAGAGTCCTTGGTATATGACGGCTGCCGCCGGTTGTAAAACTGATGTCAGTACGTCAGGTATAAAGGGAGGCAGCCGACGCCATTTCCTCAGTCTTTCGTGCCGCGGAGCCTGAAGCAGATGCAATTCACACTAGTGCCGTAGTTTGAACACTAAAGTTTGGCCAACTTAATGTACTGTACAAAATGCTCACCACTGTTATTCATCTAGTAAAACATAATGCTGTAGTCATAATAAATGCTTATCAATTGTACTTTAACTCTCTCTCTCTCTCTTTGTTTTTAACTTTTTTTTTCAGGGTTATGTGCCTTTCTATGTAAATGCCACTGCTGGGACAACAGTGTTTGGAGCTTTTGATCCTATCAATGAAATTGCTGATGTATGTGAAAAATACAAGCTTTGGCTGCATGTTGATGTAAGTTTTGTCCTCAATGCATGTTTCAGAATTTATTTTGAAATAATGTTTCTTAGGAGAACAGCTGCTACTCTGATTGTGGTAACCCATGATTTACTGCAAAATGCTTTAATAGCATTTGAGTTATTAATGCTGTACTGGCCTAGCAGTGTAAGAGACATATAGTTAATGACTGTAACATTCCAAGGAACAGATTTCAGTTTAATTGAGGTTGTTTTTGACTGAATTACATACAGTGTTCTTTTGGTTCCACTCAGGTATGCCTTCATTTGAGAAATACCAATATCCACAGCTTATGTAAGATTCTGCCCAAACTGGCGACATTCATGAATGGACAAAATATCAGAATTATGGTACCCAGAGAATCATGGTGCAAAGTAAACCATATTTTAGACATAACTATAGAGAGGTGCAGTATTTACAGCAGTGACAGCAAATGTATCACCTGTTCCTCATGAAGAGAATCAGAGTTCAGTGCTTGTCATATAGTTAAAGACTCTAGCAACTCTGTATTTTCTCTGTATCCTATTGCTTTTTAAAGGAGACTTGTTTGTACTGCACATGGCATTGAAAGGACTGTTTACTATGTGAAGCCTTTGCTTATGCCTACTCCAAATTCTAACCCCCCCCCCCGCCCATTAACCTCAGCATGAGATGTCAGACAGCCTCAGTAGAAGTTAATTTTAACTGTGCAGTGAATAGTTAAAATTTCACTTCTCAGAGATTTCCATGTTTAGAAAATAAACTCAGCCCATCAATTAAGTCCTTCAAGAAGGAACTTGATAACTACCTGGGTAGAGGTGGGTTCAAACTTGGGATCTGGGACTACACTCAGTGATTAATAGGTGCTCAGCTTGCATATGAAACATACAACCTTTTGTGAAAATGTGGTTGAAGCAGTAGAATAAACAGGGAGATGAGTTGTCACTAGGAATCACATTGAGAACTGAAATGGGCATTATTGTTTGCATGGGGTTGGAAGGGTGGCTTAATGGCTAAGGTGTTTGCTTTACAAACACAAGTTGTAGGGTTTGAGTCTCACAAGGGATAATTGACTAGGCTTAAAATCTCTCACAAGGGCAGTTAGCTTAGTACTAAACTATGAACAAATGAACTATGACAGCTACATATTGATGCCACTTGTCTGGTGTTGAAAGTGGATTAGAAGGGGTAGAAGGTATCTTTATGATGAGAGAGAAATTAATGTATTTCAGATGAAGTACCTATATTTGATACAGGTTAATTGGAGTACCTGACTTCAGCCATATTTAATGAAAAATAACATGTAGGAATGTAAGAAATTAAACTAGTAAAGTGAAAGAGATGGAAAACAAAAGACCTTAAACATTAGCATTTTCAGCAGAAACAATATATCTACCTGAAATACTACTGTAGCTTTCGGTGCTATGCCTTTTCTTAACAAGCTCTAGTGTACATAACAAAAGTTGGCATACTGTCTGTACAGCTTCATTTTCATTAGTTATTTTATGATAATGTTTTCTTGCATTGCATAGCACAAACAACTTTATTACTTTTAGTTGTATATTCATTTTAGTATGATTATTAGCTTGAGTCTTTCTTGAAAATTTTAAATGAATGCTAGATAAATTCATCAGTTAATAGATAAATACATATGTATATCCATACATACTTGAGAGAAGATCTCATATCTGGAAGTAGATAGGAATTAGAAAACAAGTGGTCAAACAACAGTGTGCTTCCCAAACAAAGTAACCATAGAGTCAGGCCCATCAAAGTCAGGGTTCTAGACTTCAGGAGGGCAGATTGATAGAGGTGAAGAATGTGTCAGAAAAGCTCCAGCAAAGAAGTAAGATGTTACTGTGGAGAAATGTTGTGGATATGCAAAACTTTCAATACAAAGGCAATGAACAATTGTGAGGGGAAAAACCGATGCACACTAAATATGGCAATATTGGGGAGTATGGTTTTCTGATGGCATCAGAGACAAGGAAAAAAGCATGCCAATAAAAAATAAAGAAAGAAATTAGACAGCAGTGCTTATTTTAATTAATTATTTTTTTTTAAATTTCTTCATTTTGATTTTTTTGCTTGGATGGATGTATTGGATAACCTACTGGAGGACAAAATTTGAACTCTTGAGCTTCAGTTGCTCAAAGTTCGACCCATCAGCAATGAGAGTTACCCCATAACAAATCATTGTCAGCGAGTTGTGCCAGTAGGGATGCCCTTTCTGGAGAAATTTGCCCCTTTTTCACGTTGGTAAAATTGCTGAGTTGATAATATAAAAGTTCTGAGAGGGGGTTGCTTGCATCCCACATCGGGGGTCTGTGCAGGGGAGTTGCCCCTTTCAAAAAATGAAAAAGGTGTTTTTTAGCAGGTTTTTCATCGAATGAAGTTTGGGGATTCTGATTCCTTGGTACATTAAATTTCATCCACTCATAGTGGAAAAGGGTGTATTAATCAGAGGGCTGAAAATCTAAGTCCAAGTAGCTGTCAGAACAGAAGTGTCCTCCTCCCAAAAAGAAAAAAAAAAAAAAAAGATATTATGTTTAATAAAGAATGTGATAAAAATGATTTTATTCATTGAAAAGAAAAAAAAGACAAAGTGAAGACTATGGAAGTCTAATAAAGCAGGTGGGGGTTAGCAGTGAAAGACAGTGAAAATGTAAATGTATCCATCTATTATTTGAAGAGACTACAAATAATAAAAGCAGGGGTATAAGTCTGTCATTTCTGCTCAGTAGTCACAAATAAAGAGAAAGGTAAGTTGCCAAATATAGCTATTTGAAATTTCAATAAGGATACTAGGAATCTGAAAAAAAAATCCTAAAACTGAAAGTGAACAAGCCAGTGGGACCTGAAATTTACCTACTGATTTCTATATATCTGAGAGCACCAGTGGCAACCACATCTTCCACAGTTTTACAAATCACGTGTGGATGATGAGGTACTTTGGGACTGAAAGAGAGCAGATGTGATTCCTTTTTCATTACAGTAGGGTAAGGTAAAGATTTTTAGCTTCTGAGATGTCAGGTAGCTCTCTCTTTTAAATTAAAATGGAAATGAAAGGAGCATTTTAAAACAAATGGAGAATTACACATTAAGGTAGATTAGATATTGGGTAAAAAAAGTCATGTCAGATTTATGTAATCAGCATAGTGGATTAGAACATAGACATGGCTAAATTAAATGATCAGTGGAAGGGTCTCAGTGCAGCAGCACAGATTGTACACTGGCTGCACAACTCAGTAGTACACAGAGTAGAACTAAAAATAATTATTCTGAAAATAGTTTCTTGGAAATCATTTTTTTAATCAGCCTGTTTTTTGTTTTACACTATTATTCAAGGTTTGGTATCCTTAGTGTCAGCTGTAGTATGCTGGGGTGATGGGGTTACAAAGGGTGTAGCTCTGGTGATAGCACTTTGATTCACATATAAAAATAAAATTAATTTTTTCATTGAAGCACTATTTAGTCAACCAACCAGCATTCAGGCAATCAAACACAATGGCATGATACATGAAAAATTATTCATATATCATTACTCTTCATTAATATTGGAATACCTGAGGACGTGGTGCTCTCTTTAATCCATCTTAAAGACAATGAGTGACATTGTAACTTTGAAGGAAATGGAAGGTTTTGTCTGTAATGCTAAAAGAAAACATACCACAGGACTGATGCCCATGAAAAGTAAAAATGATGAAAGCAGACTCGGAAAGAGTGCAGTTTTGGTTAGAAATATGACATGTACACACATGTTCATTTTATCTCTGGTGAAAAAAAGTAATGCTTCCAGCCTGAGTGAATGATCACACACACAGAGCAGAGATAAATGCTTAAAGAAATGCATAAAGTTGTAACAAATAAAGTATGTACACTTTTTTATATTTTGCATGTGGCAAACATAGTTATCAAATTGATAAACCTTATTTATGAGTGCACATTTTATGTGTGCATTTGTGCATATATGTACATATGTATGCATGCACATGCCTTCCAGTGTCTACACACACACATGCATACGTACTGTATATATGTATGTATTTTATATGTATATATTTGATCACATCTGCCGGTCTTAAGTCTGTGCAAGATCATGCACTGTGGTGATCAGGAAATTTGCCTTTTTCTCATCGTAGAGCAGTCTTGGAGATGGCATATATTATTAGCAGGTGGTGTGTGGATGTAGGAGGCTTGCCCCTTTGCAAAAAAAAAAAAAAAATAAGTGTTTTGTTTTTCAGTGTTTTGGCTTTTGATCTTTCAGGATCAATTATTAGCCATTTGAGATTTGTCTACTTCAAATTTTTTTCTGCTCAATTGCATTACTCTAGAACTCATTTTCTCAAATCCCTAGCAACTAAAAAATTAAAAGCATAATTTATATTATGTTATTTTCAGCTTTCTAACTTTAGATTGAAGCATATTATATGGATCTAAAGTTAATCATACAGAGAGCATGAAATGTATATATGGTCAGCTCTCTGAAATATCATCAAATGGAAAACCAAAATACAGCTTTAATGCAAAGGCAGCACTGTGAGGGTGCATGAAGAAAGTTGGCCTTACACTTGCACGCATTAACACCAACACATACACTACCCAAAGTACAGCGTACACTGACATGGCAGAAATAAATAAATAAATACTGTGAGCATATAAATACTTACATAACAAAATCAATTTCAGCTATAAAATAAATTAATTTATTTATTTGCAGTTTGTTAACTGGGAAAATCCATTGGGCCAGAATGAGCCCATTTTCAATGGAGGCCTATGGAGAAAAGCTCCATATACAATTATTACAAAGCTAATATCAACAAAGTTAACAAGTTAATTGGGAACATAATATCAAAAGAGATAAAATTCACATACATTTTGTAAAAATTGTTTCCACTACTGAGCCTTGACTCAATGATACTGTCTTCTATAGGCAGTGTAGATTACCATTATGCTAGTGAGCACCTTCCAGACCTTTGCTGCAATAATTTATTTGTAGCTCTGCTCATGCTGCATAGTACTCTTTTATACTTTAAAACTGTGTTTCGGTTTTCTATTTGCTGATGATTCAGAGAGTTGATGATGTACACGTTCACTGCCCTCTGCATGATTCACTTTAGCTATTATTATTATCCATATGCTCTTTTGTGTAGACAGAAGATTCAGAAATTCTACGCATTCCATTCACTCCAGATAACTGCCATACTGAAACTCCTCCAAACGCGGTTTTATTCAGAATTGTTTTCACACTTCCACGTTGTTTTATTTTCATAATTAATCTTACCAAACTCTTCCTTTCACAATTCTGTTTCCATTTCTTTTGTAAATCCCTTTACTCAGATAGTAGATGATTTATTATTTCTTCTTAATTTATAAATCCTTTCCTTCAGTGCCACCTTTCTGATGCCTGCTTATGCTTCCAATATTCTATCATTGCCAGCCCTTCATATAAAATATCCATATAATATGCCACTTGTAACTAGAAAAGTGTTTTATTCATCTTTCTGAAATATGATCTTATTTCTACTCTTTCTCATATTCTTTTTCCCTTAATTACTGATCCATCTCTCTTTCTCTTGTTTCCTTTCTTTCCCATTGATTATTCATCCATACCTCTTACTTTTCTTTAGTTAAAAGATGTCCTGAATTCCTGCAGTTTACATTTTTAGTCTTCAAAATGCTCTTTTTGTAAAATCAAACATATAAGCAGGGCCTACTATACTTAGTCCTTCCACATCTACTTACTGTTACAATAAGCTGTACACCCTTCTCTCCAGAAATATATAGCATCCTTATCTACCTTTTCTTTGGTAAGTGATAATCTGCAACATCATAAATAAGCTTTGATGCAAAATATTATTTCACCGCGGACACATTTTTACTTTGCCAATAGATGTAATATATATTTTTTAAACTAGTTTTCCATTTCAGGTTTCTTTATGTAGTTTAATTTGGCTCCAATTAACATACTACAAAACAGGACTATTTTTGTAATGTTCCCTTTTAAATAAAACAGCAACAAAACTCCTTTTTTGTATCCAGATAATATCTCCTCTCTTTTTCCCTTCACTTTTCACAAGCCAGCATCTCTTTCACTCATTTCTCATTGTTTTGGTAGCACTCAGCTATTATCAATATAGGTTTTCACATTTAAGTTCTGAATTCCTTAATAAGCTCATTCACATAACATGTTATATGCTCTGTGTATTTCCTTTTTTTAATTTAAACTATCCTGGAGTATACCCAATCAGAGTAGTTTTCCTTGTCATTCTTTACTTAGTTCTAATAACAGTTTTCACAACCATCTCCTACATACCTCCCACAATATTTCATGGTTTATGTTATCAAATGATTTCTCTTGGTATTACACAATTACATGGCAGTTCACTTTCTTCTCTTTCCCTTCCTTAAATGTATCCTTATCACTGGTCAGGGAATCACAAACACTCTTTCCATTTACCTTTAATGTCCATCATTTATATGGCACTTCAAGTAACAAAATAGCCAGCCCTTTCTTTATTTATCAGAATCCTTCAGTCCATGTTGAGATCATAAACTGTCATCCACCTCTATGTATTTTATTAATGAATAGATTCCAATTTTACATTGATGAACCTTTTTGAAGCCGCGGTGGTGCAGCGGTAGCATTGTTGCCTCACAGCAAGAGGTTCTCCCGTTCAATTCTCGGCTGGAGTGCCTTCTGTATGGAGTCTGCATGTCCTCCCCACAGTCGAGTGGCATTCGAAAGACATGCGTAGAATGGGCATGCCTTCGTTGAAGGTTGGGCGTCGAACTGGCACCCATAAAAAATCTACTGCCAATCATTAGCAGACCAGAGTTCCGCTGTGGTGACCCCTAACTGGGAAAAAGCTGAAAGAAGAACAAATAAATACAGAACCTTTTTGAATTCAACAAAATTTTAAACATCAACCGATTTATTTTTTTCCAGGTTTACTATATACTATACAGACAACCTGTATAACCGCCCATGTTTCCTCATTACCATGCTGTTGATTGCCTTCCCCAATTTTTGCCCTGCTAGTTAACTCAATTAATGTGTTCTGTCTCTTCTACTAACCTACCTCTTCATCTATATTTTGTTTTGCCCTATTGGATAATTCAGTACTACTTAGAGAATGAGCGACCTGTAAATCACACCCTGATTGGAGAATGAACGTTCACTAGCAAGGTATTAATCCAGAGGTAATGCCTACTGAAAAATTAGTCTACCACTTCATGGTAGCGTTTCAAGCTGCTGTGGAGCTTGGACTAAAAAAAAATTAATAGGCACCATTATTTTACACTCACTAAGCAGCACATTTGCTGTTTAGTGTGTGTAAAGTAAAAAAGAAAAAAAAAATTAAATAAAAAGGTATGTGTGCATGTGTTTGTGTGTGTGAGTGTATGCATATATGAGATTGACAGAGAGAGAAAGATCGATCAAGCTATCGTTTTACACTTGCTAAGCAGCCCTTTTGCTGTTTAGCCAGTGTATAAAAATAATTCGAACAGAAGAAAATGTGTGTGTATTTGTATGTGTGTTTATGTTTCTGTCTGCATGTGTGAGTGAATGTGTGCATAAAAGCAGAAGAGACTGTGTGTGTGTGTGTGTGTGTGTGTGTGTGTGTGTGTGTGTGTGTGTGTGTGTGAGAGAGAGAGAGTGAGTGAGATTGACCACTGATAGCAGCAGCAGTAAAGAGGCTTGCATACCTCTCAACCTTTCAGCTGAAGAAATCTGGATAAAGCCTAAAATAAAGGGGGAACAAAGACTCACAAATAGGAACAGATTTTAATCATTGCTCTATAAAATTAAAAGTCTGCTTAAATAAAAGGGTTTGTGTTAGCATGAATTTTCTGAAGGAAATAAAAGTTTGAAACTCAAATGTATGCTATTATTAAGTAACTTCAGTCTCTGATGAGTGGCAACAAATCAAAAGTTTTAGGAGTAAGGAACCAAAAAATAAAGTAAATATCTGGATATTTTTTAAAGTGCTATATTTTGGATGCAAATTGCTTCCTCCAACATCTTTAACATATACTTAGCAAGTTTGAAACATTAGGCGGAGGAACTACCTTGCATCAAAAATAGAAAAATAATATAGTAATAAAAATGTAAATAAATAAAACAACAATTTTACAGGCAGTCCATTCTCTAAGCAAAATAATGCCCTCCAGGGTGTGAGTTATTGTGGAAATAATGTCCTTCCAGGCATTATTGCTTGTTTATAGAATTTGTTGCCCTCTTCCTTGTATATGTTGTTTTTCTTTTGATATCATAAGATTTGTCTCTTTATCCTTTTTAATCATTTGCATTTTTTTAGAAAAACCTTCCTCCACTTTCCTCCTTTGTTAAGCATGCTTAGTGTTTTTTAATTAAATGTGATTTCCATTTTTACGTCTTTTATTCAATGCTGTTTCATTTTTCTTCTCCTCTCTTTTCCTAATTAAATGTCTCTTATAACACATTATGTTTCTTTTTATAAATCTCATTATTTTTCTTATGAGATTCCTCAGTCTTATTTATTAATAAAGCTTTTAAATGTCCTTGAAAAACCAACCCCCTATGTACTTGTTACTGTATACTTCCACACTGTTTTTCTTCCTTCTCCCAGATCCCTTACAAAGTGTAAGCCACCTGTTGTAAAACAGGTCTCCTTATAAGCTTTCCAAACCCAGTAGAGTGACTGGTTCTCCTTGGGACCAACAAGTAAAAACAAAAGAAATAGACTGTTTGTTTGCAGTATTCTACTGTTGTGTTCCTGCAGGTCCCATGAAACATTGTATCTGATGAAGCCATATAAGTGACAGCACTCATTACTTTGAATAAACCAGACAACTCAAGGCTCAAAGAAGGATTTCTTCATGCTTTCATTGCTTCCTTTTGAGAATGGGTACATTCTTCTCAGGTTAGCTGTCTGCCAGGAAGATGCCTACGGGAATACAACATTGGATAAATGCAAACAAACAGGCCTTTTTTTTTTTTTTTTTTTTTTTAATCAGATCCCTCATTTTTTCTTAAAATTTTCAACTTCGTATACCTCAACTTTTAATCTCCAAATCTCTTTCCCCATGTTGTTGCTCCCTTTCTTAGTTTTACCCTGTGTGACATAACATTCTGATCAGATAAACCATTCTCAAATACCATGCCTTTAATTGCCCTCGTATATACTTTTTCCACATACAGTTGTTACTCCCCTCCCACACTGCCTACCCTTCCCAGTGTATACTAATACAATATAAGAATACATATACTACAATATATAAGAATACCTGTTTGTTTCCATGACATGGTAGAGAAGAAACAGTGGCATCCCATCATGGCAGTAGGAGCTTTTTTTTTTCATTTGCCCTACTCTTAACCCCCACTCCTACTCATGCTTGCAGTGACAACATGGTGATATATGTACATGGGCTCATAGCTCTCATCTATCCTTGGTTGAACTGAACATTTCTGATTTCATAAAATGTTTATTTTTTTTCTCTTAAATAGGTTCCTAGGTAAGTACTAGGCTAGTTGCCCTTGTGGGCAATTTTAAGCCTAGACAGTTTCCCTTTTTTGTTCTTAAATTAACCTATCCCATTTGATTAGAGATTGGCTTTTACCTTCCCAATGTACATAATTATGTATTACCCCAATAGGAATAACTAGGATCTTATCGTAGATAATTTGAGGGTACACATGCATGGGATAAAGCATTTAGGAGCTCCTTCTGTCCATTAGTAGTACATTGGTCAGTCATGGAGTACATTTTCCGTTTCCCATCCATAGATCCAATTTATGCCTGAATATGGACAGGGATTAACTTTGTTTTATGTGGATGGGAAATCTGTTTCAGACTAGCTGTATCTTCTGTGAGATATACCTGTCCTTTCAAACCATTCTGTTGATGTTGCAGAAGAGGTTTAGATCTCTGGGCCAAGTATTCCTGATGCCATTTGACCTGCTGATGTGCAGTAAATCCATCAGTAATGTGTCGGCGCATGCCTTGTATGCCAGACACAAGTCATGTCTTAGCAGTCTGTAGGGATACAGAGTACAGTCACAGGGCTTTGAGTTGGTCCACGTAAGACATGTTGTTTAGGCCTTTTATCCTTAAGGTATCTGTGTGGGTGTTCTAGTTATTGCATATATCTGGACAGATACATATCAAAGGGGACATTATATTCAGTGATTGGCCTAATGAGAGATGAATAAAGGGTGACAATGACATCCCTAGATCAAGACACAATTCCTTTGTTTAGAAGCTGTGTAATACAGAAGGGCTTTCTTACAACAATGGACACAAGTTGGCCGGAAGTTAGGTCACTCTCCACATAAGTTCCCATATTCCAAACAACTGGGTTAACTCTTGGGAACATATTGTAATGTGGTAGTTACCTGGGGAAGATGACTTCCCAAAGGATACAGTAATGCATTTTTGGCATTTATTTACAGTCCATGAGTTTGGCACTGGTTATTTGTTTCGGACAAACCTTCCTGCAGGATGGTTATATATTTTGGGTATTCAGTGACTGCTCCTAGCCTTCAGTTATATGCAAACTTACTAAGCCAGAGCCCTGTAGCATTGGCTATTACTTCAGAAAGATAGATGCCAAACAAGGTAGTTCCCATAACAGTACCCTGGGGGACTCCACTGGTGGCTGGTCTCTTTGTGGTGGTAACTTTCCCCATTTTGATTTCCTGTGTCCTATTTCTGAGTCAGTTGGCAATCCAGCTAGTGACACAAGGGTTTATTCCCAGTTTATTTAGCTTTTCTCTTTAATTATGTCTGAGTGGGGAATTGTGTCAAAAGCTTTTGCTAGGTAAAGGTATTTAGTGTACCATATTGCCTTCATCCATTGCTTTGGTGACCTTTTCAAACAAAAAAATCCACCAGGTTGAGTAAGCATGACCTGCCCTTGATGAATCCAAACTGAGATGGGTCCAGTGTTTGGAGGTTCCCTATCTGCTGACTGATTGATTAATTCCATGAAAGGTCTTTCCATGGCTTTACATATGAGGTTGGTCAGACTCATGGGTCTGTAATTGCCTAGGTCTGTGGAAGGTCATCCCTTATGCAGTGGAATGACAGTAGATGTTCTCCATTTGTTACAAACATATAAGGAGGCTGAGATTGAACAATGGATTTTTCAAGGATTTGAAGCTTTTCAATATATCACCTAGCACAGGGACATTGGCAAGTGTAAGCTTTGTAAACTAAAGTGTACAGTTATTGACAAAGAGAGGCAGCAAAACCTTTGGGGAAAAAAAGCAGTTTTTAAGTGTTGCCTGCTGGTAAAGTTATTTTTGAGTTAAAGGCTGCTACTAAAGAAAACAAAATCAACTTATAAGTCCCACAGTTCAAGATAAGTACCTACATTTGTAATTAACATATACTTTAAAACCCTGTTATGCTGTTGCCAGTCTTGCTCTTAAGTGTTAATGGCTTTCTTTACACTTCTGTTTTTAATGGCAATGGAGTGATCTCTGGGGGGGGGGGGGCTGATTAACTTTCACTGACTGACCCAAGTTATTAATTTGCTGAGACAATAAAAATTGATGGTGATGGCCTCCCCCCTTCAGCTTGCACTATCCCATTTACAATTTCATAATATTGATATTTTTTGTTACTGCCAATGCATCTTCCTGTCATGGAACTGTAAAATGAATACTCTACACCAACCTACTTGTGCAAATATCAAAATCCAACAACTTAGCTGGTGACACCTTGTTCTCCAATATAGTAGGTAAAGCCTGGAACATCCTCCCAAGCCAGCTAACCTCAATATCCTCTGTCAGCTTATTTAAAAGCAAGCTTAAACCCTACCTCAAATCACACTGGCTATGCCCCTGTGTTAACCCAGACTAAGTACCTAACTATTAACTAGACTCCCACAATTCCTAGCCTATCACGATCTTGTGTTGTCTCACTAATTTTTAGTGAGCTTAACCTTCCTTAGGATTTTTTCTCATGTAAATAAGTATATACTGTGGAATGATCAAACACCTTCATATAGTATCACAACCTATGTGTTAAATAACACTAGAAATCCATCCTTGTTTGCTGTTCTTCTATACTCTATCTATTGATCTCTAGTGTTTTTCTTTCTTAGGTTTTGTGAGACCTTAGTATCTCTTATCATAAATTACTAGGTGTATCTAATTTTGTAATATGTTATAAAGATTTGTACTACACCATTTCTAATACAAATGTATTAGTCTTATTCATCTATTCTTAGATACATTTTTCCTTTTTCCTACTGAAATATAAAATATATAATCTTAGGCTTGCACTATAATTGTTAAAACTTATGTACCAAATTATACTGTTATTGTCTTTGTCTTGATCTTTTATGTTGTTGTAATTTGTGGAGCTTTTCTCCCCGGGCCTCCACTGAAAATGGACATATATCCAGCTGGACTAGCCCGGTCAACAAATGTAAAATAAAATAAATAAATAAAATAAAGGGCCGGGGATGATCAAGTCCACTTTTTTTTTAAGATAGAAGACTTAATTTTTATTTATAAAATGAACCACAAGCTACAGATCCAAATTTCACTTTATTGTCTCTAGGGCTTCGGTCAAAGGCTTTCAAGGAGTAACATCATTTGTTTAAAAAAAGCCCCCCTTATATACAGATCCAATCCAACAGAACAGTTAAATCATTATTCAATCAAATAAAATATTTCCAATTAACTATGTGATTTATTTTATATTGGTGAAACCGAAGAGCATTTAGGGTGTGATTGCTAGAACATAGTAGGGACATTAAAAATCAAAAGAAACAAAAGATGGTGGTTGCACATTTTAAAGAAAAACATAACAGTGATGCTTCATTGTTACTGGGTAGCATTTTGGAGCAAGTAAATTTTAATACAGATGAAGGGCACTTACTTAAAGAACATTTGCTTTTTAAAGAATCTGTCTTTATTTTAAAATATAATATTTTAGTACCTATAGGATTGATTTGTGAACAATGATTTAGTTGTTCTATTGGACTGAATTTGTATATCAGGGGCTCTTTTTTTAAAAAAAAAAGTGATGTGTTACTCCTTGAAGGTCTTTGACCGGAGTGCTAGAGACAATAAAGTGAAATTTGGATCTGTTGCTGCGGTAGCGTTGTCACCTCACAGTAAGACGTTGTCCGGTTCGATTCTCAACTAGAGCGTCTTCTGCATGGAAATATGCATGAATGGGTATACCTTCGTTGAAGGTTGTATGTCAGGGCTGGTAATTCGGCATGTAAAAATCAACTACCAATCATTAACGAACCGGAGTTCCGCTGTGGCGACCCCTAACCGGGAAAAGCCGAAAGACACAAACAAGCTTGTGGTTCATTTTAGAGTGATGCATTTTGCGGTTTTGGAAGTTCGTTTTTATTTATGTTCAGATGATTTTATTGTCATCTACTTTGCATCTTACTTGCATTTGCTCACACACACACACACACACACACACACACACACACACACACACACACACACACACACACACACACACACACACACAAACACACACACACACACACACACACACACACACACACACACACACACAGAATATTCATTAACATTTTAAGCAAGTGCTGAGCTATGTAATTGTACCTCACACTGTTACTTCATTAAGAAGAACATTCCTCAGTTTTACTGATAAAAAAAGTAATGTTATATACTGCTCCACATAGAAAGGGACTTTCCCACATTTGTTGCTAATACATTTTTAAACAAGTGAGTATGGTAAATAATATTACATTATATTAACTTATCAAATGTGCTTTTTATAGATATGAAGAAATTATTCCCCTGTGACTGGATGAAAGTGAATGCACTGAGGATCAGAATCCCCAAACTTAATTTGCCAAAAATACTTTTAACTATACCCCCTGTACCCCCAAACTTGTATATACCAACTCCAAGGTTACACTTACTCAAAGAAGGGGAATGTTATCCCAGAAAGGGAATCACTTCTTGCACAACTCACCAACCGTGATATTCTCTGGAGGAAGTCTGATCATTAGTGAGTTGAAGGTTCACCCACCAGTAGGCCAACCTGAAGAAACAATTATTAACCCTTCTGTGAGCTTTTTGCCAATGCTGTACGTAAGTTTTCCACATTTTGCAAAACTCTTCTACCTTTTGAAAAAATATATTCCACATTTTGGAAAAATAAATTTGACAATTATATATGTAATTAAGAAGGGATGGGTGGGTTTTAATGATCACTCAGTATGACTGAGAAACCATGTGGCTAGCCAGTCTGAGTGTTCTAGAGCACAGAGGATATGAACCTGGTGGAAATAAAACTGTATTTAGTTTTTTATAATTGTTTTATTGATGTGATTTTTAAAAATGATTAAAGTTTTAGGAAACAGCTTAAAAACTGGCAGTGCAGAAGATTAAGGTTATGTGCTGTTCATGAGCTGATTGTTGTAGTCCAGGGTTTGATTCTCACAGCTTCCCATACCTCTCAACCTCTTGGTGCAAGAATTCTGAACAAAGTCTAAAATAATGGGGATACAAAGGCCAGAAATCAGGGACAAGTTTTAAATTTGCTATTATAGACATTGAAAGTTGCTTGAATAACTTTTTTCATTAGTATGCATTTCATGGCTTTGTCACTGTTGATTGACAGGGTAATCAGTTTATTTGCATGGAACAGTATTATAAAATTGTAAACAGAAAGCTTAATGACAGTATTGTGTTGTGAGGCAGTATATAAGAACATTTAACCTGCATTTGTGTTTGCTGACCATGTTCTGGCTTGGAGATGAGCTGTCATTTTGGGGATTAGGCCAGCATGTATGACTGGGGGGGGGGGTGTAGTAGGGGTGCCCATGGGGTAGCAGTACTGGACCTTAAGAGAACAAACTGAAAAATAAAAAAAAAACTGGCTACATCCCTGGTGTATTATGACTTAGATCAAAAGTGTCAGCCTACAATCCCAGCATGCTCTGTTCTACCCGTGTCGTTTATTCAATTAGCTGTTCAAGCCATACAGACTTAACTGTTTCGGCGGAGTCCTTCCTTTAGTTACCTGCTCAGTTCATGCAGAATGGCAGTTCAGAAAGTTCAGAAGTCTCAGCCTGATGAGTATCAGCTTGCATCTCTTTCACATTATACAGTAGAAATTCAGCAATCGCATTGCTCATGCCATCTACTGAGGTTGCTTCATGACAGAACCCACATGGTTAGAATTGTTGGAGCCATGTCAGACTCCAAACCAGTTACAAGTGGTGTCCCACAAGGCTCAAGCCTGGGACCTCTCTTGTTTGGTATATATTTCTCGGAGGTACAGGCCAACACGGAAGGACTGTGGCTGACCAAGTTCGCAGATGACTGCAAACTGGGCGCCATAATCGACTCTCCAGCCGACACAAGAATCCTCCAAAAGGGCCTCAGAAACAGACAACTGGTGCCAGAGCCATGGCCTCAAGTTAAATGCCAAAAAGTGTATAGTCATCCCCTCTGGCAAAAACAAAGTGCCCACAAATTACCACATAGGTGGTAATCCATTAAGTACAGAAGAAGTAATTAGGGACCTGGGGACCCAAGTTGATAGCAATCTCTCATTTGACAACCACGTGGCCAAAGTGGTTAGAAAAACATTTTATATAGCCCACCTAATCATGAAGGGATTCACATCTAGATCAGGGGAGGTCATCGTGCCTCTTTACTCATCCCTCATCAGGCCCATAATTGAGTACAATACCCCTTTTGGGATGTACCTTACCAGACTCCTGCAGCAACTGGAAAGACCCCAAAAGTACCTCACCAAGAGGATCAAAGGGCTCAAACAGATGCCATATGCTGCCCGGTTAAAGAAACTCCAGCTCTACTCAGTGGCATACCGCCTGTTCAGAGGCGATCTGTGCCTGACGTATAAAGCCATGTCCAACCTGGAATTAATGGACATGCTGCACCTCAGAAAATCCAAATCCCATCGTGCTACGCGCTCGAGAGACTTGAACCTCAGCACTGAAATAAATAGGACATGCTGGAGGGACAGATTCATAACCCAGAGGCTCCCTTCACTCTGGAATAAAATCCCAGTCCAGGTTAGGCAGAGTCCCTCATTGACTCTCTTCAAGAGGAATCTTGATGAGTGGATGGGAGATCATAGGTTTACCCCGGGTATCACTTCTGTGTCACTGTTAGACAGAGGCACAGTATACTAACCTCGAAAAAGGGCATAGCAAAATAAATTTAAAATGGGTGGCGAAAGCCAAACACATTCTGGCTAGGCTTATAAATGCCCTAGGGCAGATAGCCTAGTATGAACCTATGAACCTATAATATGCTACTAGTCTCCATCCCATTCTCTCACAGATTTGATGACACACCATACCTGAGTGCCTTTCTCATCTGTCTGTGACTCGCGTAAAACTCTGCCTTGTTTTTATCAGGACACATCCATGTGTTTGGCTATCACTCACCCTTCTGAATTGTAGGAGAAGTAACTGGTGCTCTGCTTGGGTTTTCTGTAATCTGTATAAATACCACGTGAACCTGCTACTGAAACAGGCCATAATCCTTGTGGGACCAACCTGGTCACTGGAAAATGAATAAGTAAATAAAATTTTGAGGAGTGCAGGGCATATGTTTTTGATAGAAACAGTTGTATATACTTCATGGGAATTTATGGAATCAGTAGACTTCAACTTAAAGTTGTCTTTCAGGAGAAGGAGCATATGAGTATTAAGGGTGCATTTTTGGTGACAAAAGATGGATGACTAAGGCAAAAGAGAGGACATTTTTTTATTCATGGAGCAAGTGACTTATTTAGGGGGGCCCTGTCATGTTTTGGGTAAAACAACTGAGGAGAATTATGAATAAACTAGACATATGTAAGTCAGTGCTTGTTATGGTTTAGAAGAATAAGCTTATCATTCAGTACAGTCAACAGTTTATTAAGTAAGGAAGAGGGCAGTTCATTGAGCCATACAGTCCTTACTAGGACAACTACTGTCCTGTTTTTTTACTGTGTGCTGTTAGTTTTGAAATGTATTTTTGCTGTTAACTGCACTTTTTAGCCTAGCATAGACTTGGTTCAGATTTGCTGGACCCAGTCTGTTTTGCAGTTTCTGTGCACTAATACAGCTTTCCTCCACAAAAGAGGGCCTCATGTGTACCCTTGTGAGAGAAGAATGTAGCTGAGGACCCACCTGAGTGGTGATTGTTGGCCCAGGGCCCAGTTTCGTACAGTATCGTTGGTTAGAGTGTTTTAAATACATTTAATTTTGTTTGCTATTTATCCATGTTTGTGCACTGTGTACCATCTTGCACAGCCTTGCAGTGATGGTTACCATTGACGGCTATAAGTCCCAGATAGATATATTTTCCCATAGCCAACTGCTTGTGCTCCATCTGAGGTTTCTTGCCATTGTGCTTCACTGCCTGGTGAGACACTAAGCTGAACCTCTGAGGTACCAATACTGGTCTCAGCTACTAAGCCTCTCACAGTTTAGAACTACTACTAGTCCTTCAGCCATACAGTGGTCCTTCCAGTCCTCTCCCCATTATTGATCACAGTACTATACCTAGTGTCATGGATGGACAGTTTCCCACTGTTTCTCAAGCCGGCCTGGTCAACATGGGCATCCTGAGGCACTGTAACAATTGCCTCATGTACCACTGACAACCCATTACTTTTATGTTACTCAAATTCAATATGTGAGAGATGCATCTATATTAAGAATCAAGAATCTATGCTCTGTCACTCACAAATCAGCATATCAGATACTAAGGAGGCTGTCAGCTGTCATCTCACACAGTTCACCTCCTGCACCAACAACGTGCACAACACCTAAACCCACATATGCATAGGTACTAACCAAAAGCCTACCTAAAGATCAGAGACCTCCCAAACATAAACATGCTTCACATAATTCACTATCAGCTGAACACAGAACACATAGAAACAAATGCACCAGTGTTTACCTAACAACCCCCTAAGGCAAAACACAAAATCTAATGTCTTGATCATAGGTGACTCCATTGTAAGATAAACAGATGGCCCACTCACCAGGTTGGATAAGGAAAAAGTCATGGTCATCTGTCTGTCAGGTGCCATGATCTGCCACATCACACATGCACTCAGGTCTCTCAACAGCAGGTACTGTTATGACTCTGCCATAATCCATGTTGGTGTGAATGACCTGAGATGTACCTCTCTGGACTATATGAAGAGAGACAAGACTGAGCTCTCTGAATATGTATCCCAGGGTGTGTCCCTAGCCTTAAGCAGCTTTCTTCCTTCATCTAGGGTGATGTCACAATACAGACAAAATATGATTGACTTCAACAATTGAATTAGTTTCTGGTGTCATTCCAAGGGGATCCAGTACCTGTCAGCCTGGGATAGTATGGTTGATAGACCATGATGCTTTGCCAGTAATGCTCTTCACCTGTCACCTCTTGACTTTTGGTTACTGGCTAAGGCACTTGCCTCCCCCATAGTGCCTTTTTTAGACCATGTCACAAGAACAAAATTCCCGATGTAAAAATATTGCCGAAAAACAACCTCAGAGTTATGCTGCTAAATGCTAGGAGTCCAAATCTGAAACTGCACTAACTGGAAACAGTCCTCACCTTGGAAGATGTGAACATCTGTGCAGTCACAGAGACCTGGTTCAAGGCTGCAGAGGGCACTCTGGCCATGCCGGGTTATAATAACTTTTACACGTTCAGACCACAAAATGAATGCATGAGAACTAAAGGAGGAGGAGTAAAAATTTTCATCAAAATAAATACACCTCTAGACTGGTTAAACAGAACAATTCCCTAAAGTAACTCCAAGTGCAAATAACTATAGGAAAAACGCCCTCCAAGTTATCAATGGTTATAGGTCCCCCTCCATGAAACATAATATCCACACTGCCTATCTGGATCTACCTGAGTTGCTCAAAATACATTACCCATCCATAGATTGGATAAATTATACATGTACGAACATGCTTGCCCAAAGGTTGCCCAAAGGTTCTTGGACTTTAACACCAATGCCTTAGAACAGATAGCTGGCATCCCACAAGGAGTGCAAACATTCTTGATCTGGTACTCACCATCATTGAAGAATGGTGCACCACCACAAGTACGGAGCCCTGAAGCCTGACCATAAATTAGTCTCATTCAAAGTAATGATTACATCAGACCCCTTCCTCAGGAGAAATCACAATCATATGAGAGTTTACAATCATATTTAGATATGTTACCAATGCATATAACTCCATAAGAATTGCAGAATGAGTAATTACTGGGCACATTGCGGGTTCTGCGAAGAGCACTACTGGCTGAAATGAAACAGTAAAACAATACTAATTTCATGAACTTTAATCGTATTTTGACTTAGGAATGGGGTCCATTCCCGTCACAGTATTAGAAACCCAAAAGATTTGGAGAAATTAAAAAAAGAGAGAAATTAGGCTAAAAAACTTCTCCAAAGCCATCTACAGTCTCTTAAGAGATGGCATTAACAGCTTGAGAGCTCCTGTTCCCCACTGACGGCAAAGATGCCTACACTGGGATATACACCAGTGCTCTGTATAAACATCTATACAGCTGGATTGACTCACCCATACTTGATAAGACCAAAGCAAGATCCTCTAGGAAGAATAAGCCTGCCTGATAAACATCTGCCATAAACAAGCTATACAAAAAGAGGAAGAAATTGCATTCTAGGAATATGAAGGAATGGTCTCAGAACTGGAAGCACACCCGTCTCAATTTGAACAGGCAAATAAGACATCTTGTAAAGTCCTCTAAAGCTAACTACAAATCTAAATTAGTATCCCTAGCTAAAGATAACCATAAGGCATTTTTTATCTATATTCAAGACCTAAAAGGAAAACCCCAGATTTGCGCTGAACTTGTGGTGAATGGTACCAAATATATTGAACCTGTAGAAATAACCAACATACTAGTGGACAGGTTCAGTGAAAACTTCTCCCTGCTGTCCCCACCACATATACCCCAGAACATTCCTACTCTACCTAGTTCCCTGTTCCCTACCTAGTATGCCTAAAACAGTAGGTCTTAACCGCTCTATGTTGTTCTTCTTTCGGCTTTTCCCAGTTAGGGGTCGCCATAGCAGAACTCCGGTCCACTAATGATTGGCAGTAGATTTTATGGTGCCGAAGTGCCAGCCCGACACCCAACCTTCAATGAAGGCACGCCCATTCACGCATGTCTTTCGAACGCCACTCGACCATGGGGAGGACATGCAGACTCCACACAGAAGGCACTACCGCCTAGAATCGAACAGGAGAACCTCTTGCTGTGAGGCAACAATGCTACTGCTGCACTGCTGCACCACTGCGGCTTCAAACACAGCCTCTATTGGACCTGATAACATCCCAGGATGCATTCTAAATGTTTAAAACAGGAGTTAGCAACACCATTAAGTAGTCTCTTTAACCACAGTCTAAGCACTGGTTTTGTCCCTGCAGAATGGAAAACAGCTACAGTTATCCACTTGCACAAAAGGGATGCATATACCAATCCTGGGAAACTATAGACCTATTAGTCTAACCAGCCTTATCTGCAAGGCCATGGAGAGAATCATCATGGACCTTATCAAGAAAGTTATAGGAAACCTTCAAACTCTTGATCCAACCCAGTTAGGTTTTGTCAAGGGCAGAACATGGTTGCTGAACCTGGTGGACTTCTTCGAGAAAGTCATCAGAGCCCTGGACAAGAGCAACTCTGTGCATATGGCTTAGCCAAGGCCTTTGACACAATCCCATTCTCAGGCATCATTGAAAAACTTACCCAACTGGTGATCAACCCATATATTGTCCGGTGGATTGCAAACTGTCCCACCAACAGAACACATGCAGTCAAAATAGGAGATTCCACCTCCACCAGCAGACCTTTTACCAGTGGTGTTCCACAGAGAACGGTGCTGGGGCCCCTACTTTTTGGTATTTACTTCTCAGAAGTACAAGCAAAAACAAAAGGTCTGTGGCTGACAAAGTTTGCTGATGACTGCAAACTGGGTGCAGTCATTGAGTCCCATATGATGTCAACATTCTACAAGAAGGGCTTACTCAACCCATGATTGGTGCCAAAGTCATGGACTTAAACTCAATGCAAAAAAAATGCATTATCATTCCCTTTGGCAAGGGTGATATCCCTGCAGATTACCTTATTAATTGCAACACCCCAAGCTTTGAATCAGTGGTGAGAGATTTGGTCACACAGGTTGACAGCAGCAACCTTACCTTTGATCACCATATCTCCACAGTGGTTAAGAAGGCCTTCTGCATTGCTCACCTCATAAGTAAGGGCATAAGTTCCAAAACAAAAGAGGTTATAACCCTCCCTGTACTCTTCCTTCAGCAGGCCAATAATAGAGTACAGTGCCCCCTTTGGTATGTACCTTACCAGGCACCTGCAGCAACTAAAGACCTTAAAGGTTTCTCACGAAGAAAATTCAGCGTCTTCAGCACAGTCCTAAGTGGATAGACTGAAATCACTGTCACTATGCTCTGTATTTTGTAGACTATTCAGAGGCGACCTGTGGCTTGCATACAGAGCAACCTCTGATCCTGCCTTAATGGCTATGCTGCATATTAGTAAGTCAAATGGTACACAGTTCACTCACACTAGGGACATTAACCTAGCGTGTGACATCAACAGGACTTGCTGGAGAGACAGATATGTTTCACAGAGGTTACTCTTCCCTCTGATACAAGCTTCCAGTTCAAGTTAAGCAGAGCCCCTCGTTGACCCTATTTAAGCATAATTTTGAAAATTGTATGGGAAACCACAAATTCACCCCAGGGGGTTTCACCCTTGTCCCTCTTGGATAAGGGCAGTTGGTGCTGATTTAGATTGGCTTGTATTCCTTAACCATATATCTAGGCCCAGGGAACAATGGTTGAACTTGGCTAGGCTTGTAAGGACCCTAGGGCTGTTAGCCTAGTAACTTCCTGTGATGCTATTAACTAAA
>NC_056731.1:835228060-835298060 GCF_019279795.1 Protopterus annectens
CAGATGGTTATTGATAACTTCCAACAAGTTCACACAATATTTATTTATTTATTTATTTATTTTATATTTTATTTTATTTTACATTTGTTGACCGGGATAGTCTGACTGGATACATGTCCATTTTCAGCAGAGGCCCGGGGAGAAAAGCTCCACAATAATAATATTATTAATAGTAGTAATAGTACAATAATATTCCAAGAGAGCAAAGGATAAAGATACAATATGTCAGATAGTTCACCACAGTAGGAACACTTATACATATGCAAAATGTTAATAGACTGGGAGAAGAAATAGAATCCGTACACAAATGTAGAGCACATTGGGGCAACAACAGTATAGAGAAATGCCAAACTCCGCAGGGATAACTGTACATTAAGGTATAACACATCAGATGGGTGGAGTATCTGCTTGCTGATACTCTACTAGCTAAGAAAAGACCATAAATGTTAAATTGAGTTAGTCAGGGTTTAGGCATGGACAGAGCCAGTTAGCCCCAAAGTATTTTTTGAGGCTTTGTTTAAATAGGGGAAGAGATAGTTCTTGGGTAAGGTTTGCAGGAAGAAGGTTCCAAGTTTTACCCACTGAGTTAGCAAACAGGGAATCACCTGCTGTATTATAGGGTTTGGACTGATAGCTTGTTGGACAAACAAAGTGGCCTGATACTGTTATGTGGGCTAATTATACTCTTAAGGCTAGGGGTTTTGTCCGGATGGTTAAGTATTTTGTGAGCTACTGTGAGCTGGTTAAGCTTTAGTAGGGAAGGAAATTCCAGCCAGTCAAGTTCAGTTAGGTTTTTGCAGTGGTGCATCCTGTATGCCATACCTGTGGCAAATCTAGCTATATGGTAGTAACAGGAAGATAGTTTGCTGAGGTTAGCTTTAGAGAGGTTTGAAAATACTTGTGAGGCATAAAGGAGAGTGGAGAGAAGATGGGTAAGGGCAATAACATACCTAGCAAAGGGGGTAGGAAAGGTTTGGCTTTATAGAGGGATCCTATTTTTTTGTTGCTGAACTTAATCGTATGGTCTTTGTGCACATCAAATTTGAGGTTGGTGTCTATAATTACTCCAAGGAGTTTAATTTGGTTATCAGGCGAGATGATTGTACCATTGTTAGATTTAATAGTAAATAATGGAAGAGTGGATCTAGAGGTGGGAGAGAAAAGCAGCAGCTTGGTTTTGTTGGGATTCAAGAGGAGTTGTCGATCAGTTAGCCAGTTTTCTATACTGTTAAAAGTATTTTGGGTTAGGGATATCAGATTGGCTGGTGAGGTGGAAGAGCAAATCGATGTGGAATCATAGGCATATTGGATACATTGTGCCTTTGGGATAGTAGTATGAAGAGGAGGGGACCAAGAATGGAGCCCTGAGGGACTCCCAAGGTGACTGGGAGATGTGATGACAGTTTGTCCTGCTATGAGACAGCCTGCTGTCTACCCCATAGATAGGACTGAAACCATTGTAGAGAGTGATGATCCAGGAAGACAGCTTTCAGGGTACTAAGCAGAAGTTGATGGTTGACCATATCACAGGCCTTAGAGAGGTCCAGAAAGACAGCAGATGATAGCATGTTGTTGCTGCGATTAAGATTGATGACATTGGTGAACGATAAGAGGGCTGATGTGGTGCTATGGTGTGGTCTGAAACCATGCTGCGACTCTGTGAGAAGTTTATTGTGGTTGAGGTAGTCCATGAGTTGTATGTGGACACACTTTTCCAAAACTTTTACTAGAGGTGAGAGAATGGCTTTGGGCCTATAGTTGGACAATTCTGTGGAACTACCTCCTTTATGTAGGGGTATTACATGTGACATTTTACAGATGGATGGAATGACTGCCTCAGAAATGGAGCTATTAATGAGGGTAGAGACTGGGATAGTGATGGCATCAGCAGCTAGTTGCAAGAAATCAGCTGGGAGGTGATCTGCTGCTAGGGAAATGGGTTTAAGTCTTTTGAGAAGGGTTTGTATAAGGGTAGTAGGGATAGATTGGAAGCTAAAGGAGAAATGGGCTACAGGAGGCTTCGAGCTATCTGATTTTTTTGTTTTTGGTGTGGCTGGGGGGGGGGGGACTGGGTGAGGGGGGTTAGGCTTGGTAGTAGTGAGTTTGGTGGCTAGTGCCTGGATAGTTTCTGTAAAGAAGCTATAAAATGTGTTCGCAATAGCCACTGGTGTTTTGTCGAGGGCAGCTGATGGGGTGGGAGTGGAAGTATGACCTGGGTGGAGAAGGTTATTTATTCCAGCCCAGAACTTTTGGGGGTTATTTTGATGCTTTTGTTGTAGGTGGGTGTAGTAGTATTTTTTGTCTGATATGATAGATTTTTTAGTGTCATTCCTTATTTGACGGTATCTAATTAGATCTATAGGGTCTCTAGTATTATGCCAAGTGGACCAGGCCTTATTCCTATTGGACATTTTGGATTTTGTAAGTTTTGTTAGCCATGGAGCAGTTCGAGTTTTGGCACTGATGGTGTGAGTAGGGGCATGAGAGTTAAGGATATTTAGGAATTTAGTGTTAAACAAGGTCACATCCTCTTCTAGAGGAAGTATTTTAAGTTCAGACCAGTTGACAGCTTTTAGATCTTGTAGAAAGTTACCTATGTTAAAGTTTTTTCTGTTTCTTGTCAATTTATAGGTGTGATGATGGGTGAACTCAGCTTTGAGTTTAATAATGTAGGTAAGGCAGTGATCACTGAGGTTAACAGGTAGTGTGCCTGAGTGGTGCATCTGTGGATCACCATTTACTACCTTTGTCTTTGCTTTTGCTGATCCTAGTGGTGGATGATATGGTTTGAGTAAACCCATGGAGATTTAAGTGGTTGCTGGGGGCCTCGGAAGAACAAGTGTTCCAGTCGATATTAAAGTCACCTAAGATAATGGTTTCTTGGGGATAGTTGCAGGCTAGCCATTGTAATATATGTTGTAGGGTGCTAACATTTTTTCCAGGGGGAATATAGATGCAGACAATATATCTACTTTTATTTTTATTTATTTGCAGTTTAGTGATGAGAATTTCAGCATTGTTTACCTGTGGAGGCTGTTGGGTGTCACTAGTGAGTGTGAGGTTGGACTTAAATAATACAGCCACCCCACCACCTTTCTTGGATTTCCTGTCTAACCTAAGGATGTTATAATCTGGGAGAGTTATTTCAGTGTCTTTAGCTGCTGGTTTTAACCATGTTTCGGTAAGGCATTAAATATCCATGGATTGGCCAGCTAACAGTGCATGGAGGTAGTGGATTTTATTATTTAGGCTCTGGATGTTAAGATGGCAGGCTAGAAATCAGTTTGGATACTTAACTAGCAAAGAATAATGGGTAGAATTATTTACCTTAGAGCCAGAGTCAGAAGATGTAGCATTGTTAGGGTTTAGGTGGGAAATCTCTGGTGTTGATGGGAAAGGGTTAGGATGGATGTCACCATCTTTAGTTAGGTTGGAGTTCAGCTGGGTTATCAGTTTCAAGTATTATATTGTATCTCTCTAACAATTACATCATCTTCTTCTTTCAGCTGTTCCCGTTAGGGGTCGCCACAGCGGATTATCTGTTTCCATTTCTTCCTGTCCTCTGCATCTTGCTCTGTCACACCAACCACCTGCATGTCCTCTCTCACCACATCCATAAACCTTATCTTAGGCCTTCCTCTTTCCCTGTTACCTGGTAGCTTCATCCTTAGCATCTTTATCTCAATATACTCAGCATCCCTCCTCAGCACGTGTCCAAACCAACGTACTCTTGCCTCTCTGGCTTGGTCTCCAAACCTTCCAACCTTGTCTGACCCTCTAATATACTTATTCCTAATCCTGTCCACCCTCATCAGACCCAGTGCAAATCTTAACATCTTTAACTCTGCCACATCCATCTCAAACTCCTGCCTTTTTGTCAATGCCACTGTCTCCAACCCATATAACATAGCTGGTCTCACTACCCTCTTGTCGACCTTCCCTTTCACTCTTACTGGTACTCGTCTGTCACAAATCACTCTTGACACTCTTCTCCACCCACTCCATCCTGCCTGTACTCTCTTCTTCACCTCTCTTCCACACTCACCATTACTCTGAACTATTGATCCCAAGTATTTAAACTCATCCACCTTCGCCACCTCTACTCCTTGCATCCTCACCATTCCTCTATCCTCCCTCTCATTCACACACATATCTTCTGTCTTAGTCCTGCTGACCTTCATTCCTTTTCTCTCTAAAGCATATCTCCATCTCTCCAGGGTCTCCTCCACCTGTTCCCTAGTCTCACTACAGATCACAATGTCATCTGCAAACATCATAGTCCACGGGGACTCCTGTCTGATCTTGTCTGTCAACCTGTCCATCACCATTGCAAATAAGAAAGGGCTCAGAGCTGATCCTTGATGTAACCCCACCTCCACCTTAAATGCATCCGTCACTGCCACCGCAGACCTCACCGCTGTCACACTACACTCGTACATATCCTGTACCACTCTTACATACTTCTCTGACACTCCCGACTTCCTCATACAATACCACAACTCCTCTCTAGGCACCCTGTCATATGCTTTCTCTAAGTCTAAAAAAGCACAATGCAACTCCTTCTGACCTTCTCTGTACTTCTCCATCAACACTCTCAGAGCAAACATCACATCTGTAGTGCTCTTTCCCAGCATGAAACCATATTGCTGATCACTAATCATCACCTCCCTTAACCTAGCTTCCACTACTCTTTCACATAACTTCATGCTGTGACTGATCAATTTAATCCCTCCATAGTTACTACAGCTCTGCACATCACCCTTATTCTTAAAAATTGGTACCAAAACACTTTTCCTCCATTCCTCAGGCAGCCTCTCACTTTCCAAGATTTCATTAAACAATGGAATTTTATTCAAAGATCCATGATTTTAAGAAATATCTTTTAAAAAGAAGAGGCTGTATCAACAAAAACGGTCCCATTTTCCATAGGAGATAAAGCACATTTTCCTTTCCAGATTTAAACATAGTTAGTGCATCTTTCTCTGCTGATTTGGGCTTTTTTAAAAGAAACAGAAGAATAATTGCTTGCAATACTGTACAATATTGTTTATGTCCTTAGTGTTCTTGGATTAGTGCTTTACTGGCTTTGTGAATGTCTATGCTGTACTCTTGTTAACTGCTGATTTTTTCTGCATATCTTTTGTACATAACCTAAAACACTGCTGTGTTCCTAACTAATTATGTGAATAACACACCTATACAGTGGATATTAGTGCTAGTCAACCTATATTTGCCTACCTGTAATTATTACTCTCAACACTTAGTGTTTTTACCTCTCTCTCTTTCCTGAAGCATTGCTCTGAACTAATCCCCCTCCTCTTTGTTTTCATAGCCCTAGAGGACCTTCCCCTGTGGTATTCTTCTGGCCACAGTAACAGCAACACTTGGTTGTGGACCTTAACTGTTACCCTGCAACTCTGACCATCGGTCTAGGAACCAACAAATAAGCTTAAATAATACCTCAGAAGTATGTGTCCTTGTAAATAACTACTATATGATAAACTAGTCTTATGGTTAATGTTAGAGTGAATAATACAATAGACAATTAGTGTTTTCCCGCTAGTCGCCACAAAAAAGCAGACGCCAGCCACCTCTAATCTTTCTCTTTGGCTACCCTCATCTTGCATACTGTTTCTGTGCTATTTTCCAATCCCTAACTTTTCTCTTCCTCTGAACTACATGTCCAATATCTCTCTCACTAGTATTTCTGCCCTGTCTAACTGACTGTAGCCTTTTACTTACTGCCTTGTATTTTAACTATTTTAATTTTGCTTTGACTTGCTACTTGCTGCTAGTAAAACCTCTCTCTCCCTCCATTCTCTCACTGCCTAGTCTATCTCAGCCTTTCAACTCTGACTTTAGTTTAAGCATAGCTACTGGTGTAGATTGTGCCAAGTGTGGTCTTCTAAGCGTCTCTGCTCTTATTTGTATGCTAACTATTCTCTCAGCAACCCTACATACTTACTTCCATACCTGCTCTCCACTCTTCTGGCAGACCTGCCTTCTACCTCCCATTGGTTCTTCCCGCTCCATTCGCTCCCCTATCCTGCCTCCAATTCCCATCCGCCCCAGTGCTCCTACACTTATTATCAACTAGCTACTCCCACTCATTTGTAACCACTCCCACTCATCACAAACAGTCATCATTAACCACCCTTTCACCGGGCCCACCCTAATACTTACTCGCTCCAGTCCCTCACTATAAGTTATTTATTAAGGCACTAACTCTTTTTTGAACAAACATTACTTAATCACCCTAGAATGCCTCCACTTACTTTTAACACACCTCCAAAATCAAATCCTATTTGCTGCCTCATACCCCCACTTATTTTCTATCTTCTCGCAGCCTATGAATACCAACACCTCCCTGCCACTCACTTCCCTAGATACACTACCATTACTTCTAATCTAGCACATAATTCCAACCAACTACTACCCCACCTCTCATTTAACTCCTCTAAAGCAAAACCTCAACATCCCATCCGTGCTTCATATATTAACCCCAGAACTAAAAACTATCACAAACACTTATTAAAACTCCAGAAACTTGCTATTAGATTACTACCTAACCTCACAGTGGATGGTGACATTCACCCTAACCCAGGCCCAACCCCACTTGTTACTATAAGCCCCACAAATAACAGCCTTACTAGCCTACAAAACTCAAATAATGCCTCCAACTCACTCTTAGTGTATTATCTTAACATTAGAAGTATAAAGAAGAAAATTCAATATTTACATGCCCTCCTGGATGTCCACTCCCCTGACATATTATGCCTTTCCGAAACCTGGCTCAAACCTACTACCGCTGATGTGATTATTCCCCCAGGTTACAATATATTGCAACTTGATTGCATCCCTAAAAAATGAGGGGGGATAGCCATCTTGTATAAATCCACTCTGGAAGTATCCAAAACTAGTAATCCAAATGCCTTGGTCACTAATAATGCAGAAATACACATCACAAAGGGCCAAATCAACAAACACAAATCTATAAACATTGTATGTATCTATATTCCCCCAGGTGACAACACAAATACCTTGGAGGGTATCCTCCAGTGGCTGTCCACTAACTGCCCCCAGGAAACTATTATTCTCTGGGATGTTAATATCGACTGGAATACTTGCTCTGCAGACCTCCCTCCACCCATATATATTTGCATGGCTTCACCCAGATGATCTCTTCACCTATCAGAATCAGTAAGCCTAACAATAAGGAAAGTATCCTAGATTGGATATTAATAAACAACCTACTCCAGATATACCAAACAGGCACCCTACCTGAAGACTTTAGTGATCACTCCCTCACCTGTATAATCAGAAAAAGAAATGACATCCATCATCAATCTATCTTTAAAACCATTAGAAATACTAAGAACTTTATTCAGACTAAATTCCAGAATTAACTTAACTCGTGCAACTGGTCCAACCTAACACTACTTCCACTAGATGAAGCAGTCTCATACATTAACTCTACATTTCATGCTATCCTGGACAGCCATGCTCCCAAACGTACTATTAGAATCAATAACAAAGTTATGCCATGGCTGTCCAATGATACAAGACAAAAGATTATTAGCAGAAAGAAAGTGTGGACCTCCTGGAGAACCACTAAATCCCCAAAAGACTACCTCATATATAAACAAATGAGGAATGATACTAAGAGGTCTATTATGCTAGATAAAAAGAGATACTACTGCAATCTACAACAAAAAAAAAACAAAACCAGCCACAAAAATTATGGTCAGGCATAAATAAACTTTTCCACCCAGGTCAATCAACTACCCCTACCCCCCTAACTACCCTCCAACAACCTCCTAAAATTGTTGTAAATACTTTAATACTTTCTTTACTGAAACAGTGCAATCCCTAGCCAACAAACTATCTCCCAATACCCCAACTGCCACCAATCCTGCACCTGAAAATAAAATCCCCTTTAAGCTTGGTCCAGTACCAACATCATTTATTAAGTCCCTACTTAAGAAACTGAAACCCACCAACCTCGCAGCAGACCTACTACCTGCAGAATATCTCCAAAAAGCTGCTAATGAAATAGCATACCCCATTTCAATTTTAATCAGCAGAACAATTATCGAAGCTTATATCCCCTCCATCTAGAAAATCTCCCACATTATTCCTCTACGCAAAGGGGGAAATTCCACTGAACTTTCAAATTACAGGCCTATAGCCATTCTGTCTCCCTTGGCTAAAATAATGGAAAAATGTATCCATAAGCAACTTCTTGCCTATCTGAATCAAAATTCTCTCCTAGCCCCCTCCCAGCATGGATTTATACCCTGCGATAGTACAACCTCAGCCCTTCTCTCCTCTCACACAATAATTCAAAACTGTAATTACAACAAGCTCTCCTCTGCCCTCTTCCTAGACCTATCAATGGCATTTGATATGGTAAACCACCAGCTACTCTTAGACACACTAAAATCACTCCCCATAGATAACCTAGCAATTAGCTGGTTTCATTCTTACCTAAGTGACAGACAACAAGCTGTACTATGGTAGGAGAATCTATCGTCCCTTTTACCAGTCCCCCTTGGAGTCCCACAAGGATCTATATTAGGTCCCCTCCTATTCTCCTTATTCATTAATGACCTGCATAAAGTCATCCCAAATGCAACTTGTATTCAATATGCAAATGACTCCACCTTAATCTGCTCTGCCACCTTCCGATCAGATCTACAAGCTTTATCACAAAGCACTTTCAACCAAGTAGAGAACTGGCTCACAGGTTGCAGACTGCTATTAAACCCAAACAAAACCAAACTATTGCTCTTCTCCCTCACTTGCAAGATCCCGTCACCACCTCTCACAATAACATCTAACAATGGCACCATAATTTCCCCAGAACCTAGTACTAAACTACTGGGAGTAATCATCGACAACAACCTTAAGTTCGATGCTCGCATAGACAAAACTGTTAAAACAGTTAACAAAAAACGAGGGTCTTTATACAGGGTTAAGCAATTCCTAACCCCATCTGCTAGAACTGTTATTGCCTGTACACATCTGCTATCAACCCTTCTTTATGCCTTACCCATCTTTGCTAACCTAAGCAAATTAAACATCAATAAATTGACTAGCTGCTACAACAATATTGCCAGATTTGCCACAAGGTCAGCTTATAGAACCCATCACTGTGTTAACCTTCAATCATTAGACTGGCTAGAATTACCCAACCAACTGCAATGTAACCAACTAATAGTTGTACATAAAATTCTCTACCAACCAGACAGTACACCCATACTGAAAAATATTATCACCCCCTATAGTAACCTAAAGAGCCTTCACTCTTCCAACAAAATGCTAGTACAGACTGTTAAAAGCAACAATTCAGCTGGAGCATCACTATTCTCCAACTCTGACAGAAAAAAATGGAACCTTCTTCCTGCTGAATTCAACAATGACCCCTCCTTATCCCAATTCAAAAAATCTCTTAAGAAATGCCTAAAAATGCATTGGCTTTGTCCCTGTACAAACCCTGACTAACCCCCACACAAACAGAATCCATAAGTGAGAACCTCATTGCAATCATCTGCTCCTCTAACTCATGTGTGTCCAACCAGCGGCCCGCGGGCCGCATGAGGCCCTCAGAGCTCTTCCATGCGGCCTGCGACCCGTTAAGTACCCCTTAAAGTAGAAATTAAACTTTTTTTTCGTTCGCGTCCTTTAACGTTTATGCACGTGCGCCACATTACTTGTTTCGCTTTTTTTTATGTCAGCGTCTTTCCGCTGGTATGCGCATGCGCCAAAGGGCCGTTTTTTTGCGTCGCGTGATATATTCATGATCAACAGGTGAAGGAAGAGCATTGTGATCGCGGTAAAGAAAGAACTGAGAGCGAGGGGGATTGTAATATTTATTTTATTTATATACACTGACTACACTACACATCTCCTGCAGTAACAGGTAAGTCGTTAGATTAGTCTTAGTGTTAACTAGTAACTGTAAGGCACAACACTGCTCTAATCTACAAGGATGCCTAGACCTGTTTCAAGGAAGGATCAAATGTTTCTTAAAATGTTATGTACCTACAAACTTGTGTTAATTTTATATGGAGTCAGGATAATGTGGAAGGATACCAATCAAGAAATGTGTATTTTACTAAATAACAGAAGCACAAGAACAATAAATAATCAAGATTTGCTTTGGTATGTGTGTGTGTGTGTGTGTGTGTGTGTGTCTGTGTGTGTGTGTGTGTGTGTATGTGTATGGGGGAAGTTCGAGTCCTCTTACGAGCTTTAAAATAAACCAAGCACCTACCACCCTGCTTATAAATGTCTACTTTGCAACAATGAAGCATGAATGGTAAAGCTCAATAAAAGTACATACATTTTGAATGCTATTCTACTGTGTGCTTTTTTTCTTTTAAAGTCCTTCAGAATACTGCTGTGTTCCTGAGTGAACCACTCAAGTACATTGTTGTTTCCTGTAGATAGGGTTGGATACTCACATTTACAGTTATCACAATTACTTCTGAGAAAAAAATATTTACAACACATGCCAAATACGGAGAAACTGCCAACAATGTTTGTGCAACATTAAAAGTAAATATAATGGCATGCAGTGCTAGAAAGATAGAAAAAAAGCAAGTACTGGCTGCAGGTACTGTGTTTGGCACAATTATTTAATCTGCAATACAACCTCAGCGTCTTCAGCTTGTGTTTTAATGACTGCAATATGTAAGAATTACTGGTATGAATTGTGTGTGTGTGTGTGTGTGTGTGTGTGTGTGTGTGTGTATTGCAGTGCTAAATGTTACAAAGCTGTTGCATATAGCAGAGTATCACCAGCATCATTTGATTTTTCCAGACGTTCCTTTATTAATGTTGTAAATGTATTTATTATAATTATAGCAATAAGCAGACTTCTACGGTGGTGATGTTACAAACTCTGTTCATACACACTGTGTTGTCAGTGAAATCATATGACTATTAGTCTGCTATGTGACTGGATGAGTGAATGGTCACTATTCTAACTACACATCCTTTATGTCTCTGAGCAGGTTTCGAAGAAACTAATGAGATATGTTGTTGTATGTGAACTCATATTATTATAACATTAGTTAAATATAAAGCTGCTATGTGACTGACAATAGAAAGTGTATGGGACTGCCTAGTTAAGTAACTTAGAGTTTGTGTGTGCAGACAGCTAGCCTGTCACAGAATCCTTTAGTTTAGTTTGTATTAGTCCGCGTGTACCTGGAGTCTTTTGCTCTTCAGTCTACGTGAGAGACCCACTTGCAATGATATATTTTACATGCGGCCCCGAGACCATTTCTGTTGACTGAATGCGGCTCTTGCAACTGAAAAGGTTGGACACCCCTGCTCTAACTGCTTAGAATTTTGTATATCTCTCTCTTACTGAAAGATTTAAAGTTAATATGATACCATGTATGTTAACTACCTTTTGTTAGAATTTCCCTCTTTTTAAGATAAAATCGCTAACTATTTCTTTCTCAGATACTAACTTCCAACCCATCCTGTGTGTATGTGAGTAGAAATTGTACCTGTCTGTATATATTGTTAAACAAATTTCAATTTTGTGATAATTCACTGTAATAATTTCACTGTAATAACACTAGTTATGTACACTTGAAGCTTTTCTCTCCAGGCCTCCGCTGAAAATGGACCTGTATCCAGTCGGACTTTCCCGGTTAACAAATGTAAAATAAATAAATAAATAAACGATTAGAAGATTAGAACAAATCTTTAAAACTCTTAGCAGGTAACTTTTGCAAGATCCAGAATTTGGATTTTCAAACCTTCATAAATCAACAGAATGAGACAATTTCTGTGCTATTTTGAGAAAAAAATGTTCTCAATGAAATATAAAGTTTGATGCGTTTCATACTTGAATACCTATTTGTTTCCGGAAAGGAGAACTAGGTTTCTTTGTTCGAATGCATGCACAGAGACACAGTACTGCCACTTGGGGATAAAAACAGGAATGCTATTTTTTTTTTTAACTTCTACTGCTCGGTGGCAAGTCAGAAAGGTGTTCTAAGTTTTACATAACTAAAAGGAAACAATATTTTATGAAGAAACAAACTGAGTATTGGCAACTGCAGAGATGATTATAGTAAATAGAAAAGTGTAGGAGAGCTAGTTTGGGACACATCCAGTCATGATCTGATTGCTGGTTTGTGCTGCCACTGCTCATTTATCACAGTTTGTTAGGAGCTCCTTGCTGCCTAGTGAAAAAGTAATACCCAGAATGTATACATAATCCTGCTTTTTAACACACATGGTCAGGGTGGAGTGCTTTTCTAAAGCTTTCAGAATGATTTAGTGACTGTAGAGGATGTTATACCACAGGAAAGTTTAATTGGTGACTTGCTGACTATATAGATGTATCATTGTCATTATTTTTTCAAAAAGAAGTTTGTAAGAGGAAAATAGCATTTAAGCCAACCTTTCCTACCTCTAGGCAAAAAGGTGTGTTGTCACATTAAATAATTTAAAAAAATAAAAACATGTCTGAAGGTGTTCATCTTACACTGACTATTCTGCCTGAAGAAAGTAGCTGCAACCTGTGTTTATTTTCCAGGTGTGTAATGAGAGAGATCTCCTGTTTTTTTTTTTTTTCTCGGGGTTTGTACTGAAAAACACAAGTGCCACTGAACAACAAATCACGTACATGGGTAACAAAGGCAAGGTGAAGCATCCTTCTCATTATTTTCAAAATATCATGATCCTGCCAGCAAGCTGATTTGGGCCTTCTCTGTCATACTAAGATGTTACTGTGAAATCAGAATCCGCAGTAGCCTTCACAGTACTACACCTTCATGTACAACATGCTTCATTAAAAATAGCTCACACATGAGCTGACTCCAGTCATCATCATCATCATCATCATCAACTCCTTTTTCCTATTTTCTTCATGGAATTAAGATGTCACATCAACTGTTGCTGTCTCTTTCGATTCAGTACCACTATCCTGTTTTCTTCGATGGTCATGCCTGACTGTCAAAGGTCTTCTCTTACACAATCCATCTCTTTGCTGGAAATCCTTGTTTTCTCTTGCCTTCTTCATGTGTATCCCGAATCTTCTTTACCAGACCATTGTCTTTCCTGCACATGAGCCTAATCCACTTTAACCTGTTCTGTTTGACCTTCTCTGCATTTGGAGTTACTTTGGCTTCTGCTCTTATGTCCTCATTTCTTCATCTGTCTTACAGTGTGTATCCTACCATTCATCTGAGACATTTCATCTCCATCACCTCTAGCTTCCTCATCTGCTTTGCCTTTACTGGCCACATTTCTGTACCATACAGTAGTACTGGTCACACCACTGTTTTGTACACCTTACTTTTTAACTTCTTTGGCATTCTTCAGTCACACACTACCCCCTGACACACTGTGCCAGTTGGGTGCAGCTCCACTGATTTTAACTTTTTGATTTACTGTTTCAGCCTTCCTTTCTCCTCAACCATCCCTTCCAGATACTTGAAGCTGTTAACCTGTTCTGTTATTTTACCTTCTATCTCAATTTTCAGCTTCTCCTGATTCCCTTATTTGTTGCTATTACAACTGTCTTATTTGTACACAGTTTCTTCCTGCATTTCTCAGGAGGCATCTTAGTAAATTTTATTGGTACATGAGCTGCGCTGGCTTGACTTGTAGTCCCCCTCCTTTTGTAGTCCACTGCACAGCTATTCCAGAGTGCATTCAAGTTCTACACTGAATTGTGAGACGCAGTTGCCAGGGACACTAAATATCATATGACTTATTTACATTAGTTTATTGACACGTGAAGGTTCATTGTTAGTGTGTTTAAGAAAGCAGTAAACCTTAACACAAAAATGGCAGATTGTATAAGGGAAAAGAGAGGCTGGATGTTGTTGTAGAAGGTTGATATGATTACAAGGGAGCAACCATGCCTGATGTTTAAATATACAAGTCACAACATTTTAAAATTATTACATGGAAATGTCATCACAGATATTTTTTATACACAACAATGGTTATGATGGAGTTTTCCAAATATGGCCATGCCCCGTTAGAGGTGTGATGAAATTGCAAGGTACAAGGAAACATATTTTTTGGCTGTTTGAGTTTAGTAACCTTTAGGGATGAACTGGCACATTTGGTGTTAGGAAAGCTTGTAGTGCATGGAGCACCGCACTTATGCCCCAAAATCAGGGAAAAGACAAACTTGTTAAGCCTGTTCACGTGGTCTAGCATCCTAGTTTAAAAAGCAGTATCAGTGGTACAACAGGTAGCACACTTATTGAAGTATAAATCAGTTTGGAGGCAGATGGTAAACAACCCTAAATGCTTTATCTCCACAAGGCTTTTATATATTGTCTAAAACCTTGTTCAGCCCCATAGTAGATTTTTTAGGCATACCAGCCCTCAAAAGCTATCCCACCCAACCCCCCCCCCCCCACAGCCATAACTAGGCTAAAAAACTTTGGAGGGTATCAGTAGCTTCACATCACCGCCCCCTGAGAGGATGCAGACAGCTGTGCTGAACAGTAAGCCTGTGCAGTATACAAGCACCTGTACAACTGCACGGACCCAGCCATACCCAACTGATCTAAAACCTGCTTCTCAAGGAAACACAGACCTATCTGGTGGACATTTTCTATCAACAGGCTTTACAACAAAAGGAAGAAACTGTTGTCCAAGGGTAAAAAGGCACAAATTCCCAATTGGAAAAACTCCCTCCTTAGCCTCAACAAACAAATTAGATTACTAGTGAAAACCTCCAAAGCCAATTAAAAATCAAAACTAGCTTCCAAAACAAAGGGTAACTACAAAGCCTTCTTCAGTTACATCAGGAACCTCCATGGTAAAGCCCAGGCTTGTTCTAAATTCGTTCTGAACGGTACCACTTACACTGATCCTGTTGACTTAGCCAACCTGCTAGCAGGTAGGTTAAACACAAACTTCACCCCTATTTCCCCCAAAGGCCCATTTAATAACTCCGATACTTGTCCCACACCTCACATTTCCATAAATCAAGTATTAAAGGTCTTATCCAATGCAAAGAACACAGCTTCCATGGGACCTGATAGTATCCCAGGCTATATTCTGCACCATCCCCAGCAAGAACTAGCCTCTCTATTAAGCACTCTATTCAACCACAGCCTAAGTACAGGCTTCATTCTAGCAAAGTGGAGAACTGCTATTGTCATCCCTTTGCACAAAGGTGGTGCTACTACTAATCCTGGAAGATATCGCCCCATTAGCTTGACAAGTTTGATCTTTAATGCCATGGAGTGTATTATTATGGATCTCATAAACAAGGACATAGGCACTCTCCAAGCACTTGACCCCAGCCAGTTCGGATTTGTCAAGGGCAGATCTTGCCTGTTGAACCTGGTTGACTTTTTTGAACTGTCACCAAGGCCCTGAATGAAGGAAAGTCAGTACATACAGCTTATCTTGACTTGGCCAAAGCCTTTGACACAGTCCCCCACTCAGGCATCATCAAAACGCTAACACAACTTGGCATAAATCCCTATCTCATCAGGTGGGTGGCCAAATGGCTCACTGATAGGACCCACAAGGTCAAAATAGGTGTCTCCACCTACAACAGCAGACTTGTCACTATTAGTGTTCCCCAGGGAATCTGTCCTGGGACCCCTACTGTTTGGCGTCTATTTCTCAGAGGTTCAGGCAAAGACAAAAGGGCCATGGCTGACCAAGTTTGCGGACGTATGTAAATTGGGTGCTGTCATTGACTCCCTAAATAATGTTAACATACTACAAGAAGGTCTCACAGCAACAGATGATTGGTGCCAAAGTCATGGGCTTAAGTTAAATGCAAAAAAATGTATTATCATATCATTTGGCAAAAACACAACCCCTACCGACTACCACATCAGCAGCAGCCCCCTAAGCACACAACCTGTGGAGAGAGTACTGGGTGCAAAGGTTGACAACAATCTCACATTTGATGCCTTTTACTTGGTTCACCTCATAAGTAGAGGGATTGCATCCAGAAAAAAGGAGGTTATTACCTCTCTGTACCCCTCCCTCATTAGGCCAATAATTGAGTACAATATCCCATTTGGTATGTACCTCTCCCAACACCTGCACCAGCTAGAAAGGCCACAGAAATGCCTTACAAAGAGAGTCCATGGCCTCCCAACACCTGTCTATGTGGACAGGCTCAAATCACTATCACACTACTTGGTATCATACAAATTGTTCAGCAGTGATCTGTTTCTTGCCTACAAGGCAATCTCGGACCCTGCCCTACTATTGATGCTTCATATCCATAAGTCTAACTCCTCACGCATTACCCAGTTGAAAGGCCTAAATCTAATGTGCAACATTAACAACATCTGCTGGAGAGACAGGTTTGTCTCCCAGAGGCTGCCCCATCTCTGGAGTAGACTACCCATAAACATCAAACAGAGTATGTCGCTGACATTCTTCAAGCGCAACCTTGATGAGTGGATGGGAAACCACAAATTTGTTCCTGGGGTTCCACCTGTATCTGTCATTGACAGGGGAAACAGGTGCTGACTGAGGTTTCTTTTTTGGGGATAAACTCTTGGCTAGGCTTGTAAAGGCCCCAGTGCCATTAGCCTATTAACCTCCTATGATACATGCATCATCATGGAGACCTGAATTGAGAATATTGAACGCTCCCCATCAGTGCAAGATTTCGATGCCTGCCATGCATTCAAACCCATCACACTGGATGAAGGCACTATATAGGCATTATAGGCAGCAGTGTGTTTATATTTGTATAACAGAATTACATATCCAGACTTGTTAGCCAGGACAATGATGTGGAACTCCTCCATGTCAAACTTACCAGTAACAACCCCCCATATCACATTTTATCCAACCATAGGACCCCCTCTATGACCCTCTTGGTGCATGACTTCTCCCTATATAATATGGAAGCCCTGAGCATTCAGCCAAACACCATTCTCTTAGGGGACTTCAATTACCTCTCCCTTAACTGGGAGAGTTATGCATCTCCAAACATGTATGCTGCAAAGACTTCTTGACTTTGATAAATACAGACCCACTGGACCAGCTAGTCTATACCCCAATGAGGTGCAACAAAATCCTGGACTTGCTTCTTGCCAGTATGGAACATCTGTATTGCCCTCTAGTTATAACACCCTCCCTAGTCAAGTCAGACCATTGATTAGACATATTCACTGTCAGACTGAAGCAAGACACATCCTCCAATAACTTGTTATTCAGTGGTTATGCCAAAGCAAATCAATTAAAGCTTAATGTTGACCTGGCAAAATTAATCTTTCCCCTCCACCCAGAAGACCCCACTACAAATGCAAAATCCTTCACCGCCAAATTCTACAAACATGTACATAACTACATAAGAGCATCTGTCCCCCTCCAAAAAAAAATCTGCCAAGTATAATAATAAAACCTTATGGTGAAATCCTAATATAAATCAGCTGCACAATAAAGGAAAAAGCTCATTGCATGTAAAAACATGTCTAATTCTGCAAATGCCAACACTTCTCTTACTAAGGCTAACAGTGAGCGTTGGATCCTGATTAAATTAATTAAAGCTAGACATGAGGTAAAATAGCTATCAGGCAAAAGGCAGTCACAAAGCCTTTTTTAGCTATGTCAGAAACCTAAAAAATAATGCTGAGTATCACACTTAGCTAACAGTAAATTATATTGTGTACTGTAATCCTAAAGACATAGCCAATCAACTAGCAGATAAATTTAGCTCTAACTTCAAACCCCGCCCCCATCACCCAGACTTCTAATCAGCACATGCATCTCCACCTCAAATCTCCCAGAAATAAGTAAGTTCTGAAAGCACTATCCAAGGCCAAGAGCAGTGCTTCTATGGAGCTGGATAACATACCAGGATGCCTGTTGGGTAGCTTGAAACACAATCTGTCAAACCTCCTACAGAGGTGTTTCAATGTTAGCCTCCAAACAGGGTTTATACTAAGTAAATAGTGGACTGCAACAGCCCTCCATTCATTTGCTACAAAGTATTGAGGGAATGGAGGACAGCAGTAATCTTCCTTCACAAAAGTGGGGTTTCAACCGATGTGGGCAGCTATAGACAGATGAGCCAGACCAGCATCTTTGTAAGGCTATGGAAAGGATAACTGTGGAATTAAAAAATGACAGCATACTTAACCTGGGCCAGTTGGGTTTTGTCAAAGGCAGATCCTGCCTATTCAATGTTGGTGACTTCTTTGAGAAGGTCATCGAAGCAACAGATGAGGGAAAAACTGTTCATACCACATATATGGACCCTGCAAAGGCATTCAGCACCATCCCCCATTCAGGCATCATTAATAAACGTATCCAGCTAAACATAAATTCCTGTGTAACTCACTGGATAGTAAACTGGCTCACAAATAGAACCCAAGAGGTTAGGGTCCGTGGATCTACCACCTCTAAGAGCCTGTCACTAGTGGAGTAAACCAGCGCTTGGTCCTGAGGCCACCCTTTTTGGTATCTACTTTCAAAAGGTCAAGGCAGATGTTGAGGGCTTATGGTTGACAAAGCTCGCTGATGACTGTAAATTCACTGCCATCATAAACTCTCCAAAAGACACACAGATTCTTCAGGAAGGCCTAACACAAACAAATAGCAAGTGTAAAAAAACATGGCCTGAAATGTAAAGCCAAAAAAGTGCATAACTGTATCCTTTGGCAAACAAGATCTCCTCTGCAACTATCACGTTGACAACATTCCCCTGAAAATTGACCCAGAAGTGAGGAACCTGGGAACATATGTAGACAACAGGCTGTTGTTTGACCAGCATGTGCCAACTATTGTTAGCTAGACCTTTTTTATAGAGAAGCTTATTAACAAAGGTATGGCATCCAAATCTAGAGAGGTGATCATTCCACTGAACATTGCACTCACTAGACCAAGAACTGAATATAATCCTCCATTCAGCAGGTGCCTGTCCTACCTGTTCCATAACCTGACTTAACTCGAATGAACACATCTTCTCACCAAGAAAATTGAGGGACGAAGTCACAAAAGCTACTCTGACTTCCTCAAAGCCCTGTTCCTCTTCTCAATGTCCTATGGGCTCCTAAGAGGAAGTCTCTGCCTCTCATACAAAGTCTCTAATGATCCTATCCTTTCTGACCTTCTACACATTCGTAAGTCTAAAAGTGGCAGAAGCACCCTCTCCAGAGACCTTAATCTCTATTGCAACTGAAATAGAACACACTGGAAAGACAGAAATGTCTCGCAGAGAATACCATGGGAAGTTAAATACATCTCTTACTATGTTCAAGTACAGTCTGGATGCTTAGGTTTGACATCTTTGTCCCTTATGGACATGGAAACATGTAAATTTTGTTCCAGGGTTATGGTTATTCACACTCACTATACAAAGGATTCTCATGGAATACTAAATGATTATCTCACCTGGGGTTGTACAAGACTTCCACAATATATAGGGGCCTTGGTACTAAACTGCTAAGGCTAGAAACTCAGTGAGAATTCATAGTTAGGCTGCTAAAGATCCTGACAAATCAGTAGCCTGGTAAGTACCTATGAACCTATGACTGTCCATAGTAGGAACTTGATTTTAACTGTGATTGTGGATTCTTAAAAAGCTTGTTAAGGATGCCTAAGCACTTTTAAGGTCAGGTGTAATGCTAGGGACTGATACTGCCAGCTGACGGAGAAGAGCAGCAGAAGGTAAATCATCTTTTAAAATCAGGTAGATGCTTCGCTTTGCTGCACTTACAAACAAAAAGTGTGGCAAAATGAAGTATATAACAGATTTTAAAGCCATTACTTCTACAGGGGGACAATTTGTTTCTGCCTGGTGTCTATTTGACAGCACTAAGTGCTTTAAAGCCATTAAAATTCTTTGTGCTCCTACACTTTTTTCTGTACCTGGAAGTATACGCAGTAGATAAAGATCTATGCACTACAAACAATTATGCTTGGATCTCTGATCATAACCAGCTTTATGTGTTCTCAACACGGAGAGGTGAATTTCCTGCAGTCCTTGTCTGTAACACATGATAAGCTGGTTATGATCCGATGATCCTAATGAGAGGTGATCTATGTCTGGCATACAAGGCATCCTTGGATTCTGCTCTGATGGACCTTTTGCACAGCCGCAAAAAGAACAGCATCAGAACCACTAGATTCAAGGATTTTAAATTTACTTGTAATATAAATAAGACATTTTGGTGAGACAAATATGTGTCTCAGAGTATCTCTATTTTTCTGGAACATTCTCCCCATCCATGTGAAGCAGAGTCTATCCGTAACCTTATTTAAGTATAACCTTGCCCAATGGATGGGAAAATGGAAATTCACTCTGGGTCTGTCCCCCATGTCTCTGACAGACAAAGGAAGACAATAATGCCCAAAGTAAGATACACCCCACATAACCAGTAGAGCCTTTCCAGCTATCATACCCCCTCCTAATAACTGCCCATAATACATAGGGACACAATTGACTTGGATTGCACATCTATGCTTATAAAGGCCCTAGTGGTTGTTAACCTAGTATATACCTGTGAACCTAATCCTCTATATGCCATTGGAGCAGAGTAATGATACTCAATGTAAACCTTATAAATGGGCTAGTGTATTGTATTAATGCTGCCAGCAAAGAAAACAATAACTTACCAGAGATGTGAGTCTTAAATGGTCTGTGTATAATATATTTATAAATTACCAGAATGTGTTCTTAGTACAAAGCCAACAGAGAAATGGAGAAAGGAGATTTTTCCAATAGGGGTAACTGCAAGTAGGGGTATAGGAAGTAGGCAAGAAGGGCTAGAATTTACTGGAGAAAATTAACAAAAGAGCCAAGATTTTGGGAGTAAATAATTAGAGAAGTAAAGGTAATAGAATGGGATAAAGCTAGGCAGAAGTTTGCACTGCAAGTTAAAGGCCAACTTCCCTACCAAGGACTGAAACAGAGTACAGGCAAAGATACAAGGACAATGGGATTGTTATATGAAAGACCAGCCCTGGTAATGTTTCTTAGTTGAGTCTAGAACAAAAGTTGCTGTTAAAAAAGGGATACTTACTAGGGTACCTAAAATATTGCACAGTGACTATAAGAATAAGTCAGAGGAAATTAGGAAAAAGTAGGAGGAGAGGACAATGTACCCAACACACTAGTCATAGGTGACTCTATAGTCAGGCACACTGATGTCCCACTCACCAGGCTAAACAAGGAGAAGGACACTGTCAGCTGCCTGTCGGGTGCCAGGATCCGCCACATAACCCACGCACTCAGGTCACTCCACAACAAGTACAAATATGACTCTGTCATTGTCCATGTTGGTGTGAATGACCTGAGACGTACCTCCCTGGACTACATGAAAAGAGACATGGAAGAGCTCTCTGATTTTGTAGCCCAGCCAGGTATGACCCTAGCCCTGAGTAGCATCCTGCCATCGCCCAGAATGATACCGCAATGCAAGGACAAAATGATTGACTTCAACAATTGGCTAAGCTTCTGGTGTCATTCTAAGGGGATCCAGTATCTGTCTGCTTGGGATTACATGGTCGACAGACCACAATGATTTGCCACAGATGGCCTGCACCTGTTGCCCCTGAGATTCCGGATAGTGGCTAAGGCTCTTGCTGCCCCTATAGTGCCTTTATTAGGCAAGGTTCAAATAACAAATTCACCACCGTAACAGGAACAGGCAAGCAAACACTGAGGGTAATGCTACTCAATGCTAGAAGTCTAAATCTCAAAATGCAGTCACTCGAGGCACTCCTTAAAATGGAGAACATCAATATCTGTGCAGTGACTGAGACCTGGTTCAAGGCTCCAGAGAGCACCCGTGCACTACCAGGCTGTAACTCATACCACACTTTTCGGCCATGTAACCTTCACCGAAACACCAAAGGCAGAGGTGTGTCCATATTCATTAAGGATATCCACACCTCCAGGCTAGTTGCTCAGCATAATGCATCCGAGGTTATCCAAGTGTAACTAACTCTGGGCAAAACTGAAATCCAAATTGAAGCTTGCTACAGATCCCCCACCATCCCCCAGGATTCCCACTCCTCTTTTCTTGATGTACTGGAAAATATTAGGGTTCAACCAAACACCCTAATAATAGGTGACTTCAACTACCTCACCATTAACTGAGAAAACTACTCATGTACCAACTCCTTAGCTCAACACTTTCTGGAATTCATAAACTCCAATGCCCTGGATAAACTTATCCACACCCCCACCAGGAGCAACAATATCCTGGACCTAGTCATTACCAGCATGAGTGACTGGTGTTCCACACCTGAAGTTACCTCCTCGTTGGTCCGATCTGACCATAAGCTAATTATCCTTGTTATCCATATCACGCCCCCACCCCCCGTTAAGGAAACCACAGTAAAAAATTTCTCCAAAGCCACCTTCATGCTTCTTAAGACAGAAGTATTGAACTTCATGACACCCATGCAGATGGACAATGCAGTTACAACTGCTGAATCCTACAAAAATGCACTCTATAAGCACTTACACGAGTGCATGGATTGCGCTATCCCAAACAGAACCAAGATGCTATCCTCCAAAACAAGGAAGCCAATCTGGTGGTCCCCTGCCATAAACAAATTGCACAACAGAAGGAAGAAACTGTTGCAAAAGAGAGTAAAATCCCATGAGTGGAGGAGCTCCCTGGTCAGCCTCAGTAAGAAGCTGAGATCCCTTATAAGATCCTTCAAAGCTAGTTACAAAAACAAAATCGCCACTAATTCTAAGGACAACCACAAAGCATTCTATAGCTATGTCAGGAATCTCGATGGCAAGACCCAGATCTGCTCTGAGTTACAGCACAACGGGTAGAAAATTACAGAACAAACTGATATTGCCAACATCCTGGCAGATAGGTTCAGTGCTAACTTTACCCCCCCACCCCCTAAAGGGCCCATATCTATACAGGAAGAATGCAGAGTCCCTGTAATCACAACTACACAGGTAAAAGCTGCACTCTCTAAAGCCAAAAACACAGCATCCATGGGACTGGACAACATCCCAGGCTGTGTTTTACACGAACTTCAGAACAAACTGGCTCCTCACTTAAGCATCATGTTCAATAATAGCCTCACATCAGGCTTTGTGCCCACTGAATGGCGCACAGCAACAGTTATCCCACTCCACAAGGGGGGAGCCACCACTGAACCCTGGGAACTATCGACCTATTAGCAGAACTATCGACCTATTAGCCTGATGAGCCTGGTCTGCAAGGTCATGGAACGTATCATCATGGAACTCATAAACAAAGACATTGGTAACCTCCAAACTCTGGATCCCACCCAATTCGGGTTTGTGAAAGGCAGATCATGCCTCCTGAACCTGTTCGACTTCTTTGAGGCAGTCACCAAAGCCGTAGATGAGGGTAAGGTGGTTCCTATCTTCACCTCGCCAAGGCTTTCGACACCATCCCCCATTCTGGAATTATAGCTAAACTCACTAAACTAGGTATAAATCCCTACGTCACAAGATGGGTTGCCAACTGGCTCACTGACAGAACCCACACTGTAAAAGTTGCAGACTCCAAATCTGACCTCAAAGCAGTGACAAGTGGAGTACCACAGGGTTCCGTCCTGGAACCTCTCCTGTTTGGTATCTACTTCTCTGAAGTACAGGCTAACACAGAAGGTCTCTGGCTAACGAAGTTCACAAATGACTGCAAACTAGGAGCCATAGTCAAGTCCCCAAATGATGTGGGCATCCTACAGAAGGGCCTCGCTGAGACAGATGCCTGGTGTCAGAGCCATGGCCTCAAGCTCAATGCCAAAAGGTGCAGTGTCATCCCCTTTGGTAAAAACTCTGTACCCATGAACTACCACACAGGCAGCAATCTACTTAACACCGAATGTGTGATAAGAGACCTTGGGACCCAGGTGGACAGTAGTCTCTCCTTTGATAGTCACATCGCCACAGTAGTCAGGAAGTCCTTCTACGTGGCACACCTCATCATGAAAGGGTTCTTATCCAGGAAAAAAGAGGTCATTGTTTCCCTCTACTCGACACTCATTAGACCCATTATAGAGTACAACGCCCCTTTTGGAATGTACCTCACAAGACATATGAAGCAGCTGGAAAGGCCACAGAAGTACCTCACAAAGAGGATTACTGGCCTCAAACAAATGCCCTACACTGACCGCCTCAAAAAACTCCAGCTTTTCTCCGTCGCATATCGTCTACTCCGAGGTGATCTCTGCCTAACATATAAAGCTATGTCAGACCCAGAGCTGTTGGACATGCTGCACCTAAAGAAATCCCATTCCCTCCGAGCTACACGATCTAGGGACCTAAACCTTGTCACCACAATAAACAGGACATGCTGGAGGGATAGATGCCTGTCCCAGAGATTTCCCATACTCTGGAACAGGCTACCCATCTATGTCAAGCAAAGTTCTTCATTAGCACTCTTCAAGAAAAATCTTGATGAGTGGATGGGAAATAGAAATACACCCCGGGGATCACTTCTGTGTCTCTGCTTGACAGTGGCACAGGAAAATAAGTTTCTTGGGTGGCTTAAGCCACGGAACCTTGTTGGCTAGGCTTACATAGGCCCTTGGTCCGTTAGCCTAGTACTTACCTATGAACCTATGAACAGGAGTGGCCTTAGATCAACTGGTGCCCTAGGCAAAGAGCACAATGGCACCCCCCCCACCACCACACCACCCAGTGCCCCCATCCTGGTCTACCTATACCAAATAAATGCTGGTAAAGTGCCCCCACTAAAGCGGCACCCTATGCGGCCACTTAGTTGGCCTATGCCTAAGGCCGGCTGTGCCTATGAACCTATGAAAAGGCACACTACAAGAGAACAATAGGAAATATCTGTACAACTCCCAAGTACGCAACAAAGGTTTAGGATTTTAGCAGACTTCAGATAATTTTTCCCCAGGTAGACAGCAAGCACTGGAGGTATGATGGAGTAGAAGGAGGTAATTAGAAAAAATGTTTTTTTGACTATAATGCTTTGGCAGATTTTAAAAATTCCCTGCAGAATACTTTGTCAGAACTGCTGGTGGAACAAATGGTTGTAATTAATGAAATTTTCCCTTTGAGTTAGGATGAAAGATCTGAATTAGTTAGATACATTCAGGCCTTACTAAGTTTACTGCTGTGGGCTACAAAAATAGAAGAAAATGGGAATCAAAGTTTAGTTCAACTGTAAATGAGTGTTGAATAGTGTAAAGGAGATAAAAGAACTGGAAATGGGACTCTTTACAAAAGGAAATGCACAAATTAGCAAGTTACATAGAAATAAATGGAGTTGGTGGGAACAACGCATGCAGACTAGTGTTCAGGATGAGGATGAGTGAAATTTAAAGGGGGGAGCAGAAACTGAAGAATGTATGCAGTGCTGGAGTCAATGAAAATTGTTAAAATGCATACTGTATGAAATCAACAGTGAGGGATATCATTTTGATAATGGAAGACTTAAAGGTTAGATAAAGCTGAAATGCAATAAAAACACCATTGAAAATATGTACCTAGGCGGTTTCAGTAGAAAATGTATAGGGCATTGATCAAAGACTAACTTAAGATATTAATGAAAATTGATTATTGATTGGGAAGAAAACTAGGCATGTCCTTTATGTTATTTTTACAGTGTTATAAGCTAATGCTGAACTTCACTCCGAAAAGCTAATGTTAAGGTAAAGTGCTATAAAATAATGCTGAACTTCACTGCAATAAGCTAATGCTGAACTTTGGTGTTATAAGTTAAAAGCTAAAGCCGAACTTTGCTGCAGTAAGCTAATGCTAAACTTCACTAGAATAGGCTTATGCTGAACTTCAGACCTAGCTATAAGATAAAGCTGAACTTCACTACAATAAGCAAATATTGAACATCAGAGCTGTAAGCTAATGCTGAACTTCACTGATATTAGCTAATGCTGGACTTAAGTGCTCTAAGCTAATTCCAAACATTAATGCTATGTACCAGTACTGAATTTCAGTGTTATAAACTAATGTGAACTTTACTACAATAAGTCAATGTTGTACATCAGTGCTATAAACTAATGCTGAACTTCCCTAAAATAAGCTAATGCTGAACATCAGAGCTGTAAACTAATGCTGAAATTCACTGCAATAAGCTAATGCTGAACTTTGCTATTATAAGCTAATGACAAGCTTCACTGCAATAAGCTAATGTTAAACTTTACTAGAATAAGCTTATTGTGAACTTCAGAGCTATAAGCTAAAGCTGAACTTCACTATAATAAGCAAATACTGAGCATCAGAGCTGTAAGCTAATGTTGAACTTCACTGCTATTAGCTAATGCTGAACTTAAGTGCTGTAAGCTAATTCCAAACATCAATGCTATGTGCCAGTGCTGAATTTCAGTGCTATAAACTAATGCTGAACTTAAGTGCTCTAAGCTAATTCCAAACATCAGTGCTATGTGCCAGTGCTGGATTTCAGTGCTATAAACTAATGTGAACTTCACTACAATAAGCTAATCTTGCATATCAGTGCTATAAGCTAATGCTGAACTTCATTACAATAAGCTAATGCTGAATTTAAGTGTTGTAAGCTAATGTTGAACTTAAAAGCTAATGCTTAAATTCGGTGCTGTGAGCTAATGCAGAATTTCACTCTAATAAGCTAATGCTTAACTTCACTGCTATAAACTAATGTTGAATTTCACTGCTTTAAACTAATGCAGAACTTCAGTGCAAACATCAATGCTATATGCTAATGTTGAACTTCAGTGCCATAAGTTAATGATGCACATCACTGCAATAAGCTAATACTGAACTTTGCTGCTATAAGCTAATGGCGAACTTCACTGCTATAAACTAATGCTGATCTTCACTGCTATAAAATACTGCCAAACTTCAGTGCTACAAACTAATGCCAAAGTTTGCTGATATAAGCTAATTCTGAACTTCACTACAGCATGCTAATGCCGAACTTCAGTGTTATCCGTGGTATTAAAACGATGTAAAGTACAATGGAAAGCCAAATTGGATAGCTCCCGCAGGTACAGTCTGTTAGGGGGTGCTATCAGCAGTTGCCAGTGGGAAGCAAGGCACCATACTGGCATTCATTTAAAAATCCACATGTGATATTGTGGCTTATTAAGTGAATGACTATACTATATGTGCACTTGTAGTTAGGAACTCGGCATGCTAGTAACGGATCCTTGTAACCTTGCTACACTTACTTTTTTTGTCCTAACTTGGGGTCGAGGGAGTGTGACTATCTGGGAATCTGCCCAGGCACCAGATGACCTAACTGGCTGTGATACAAAGACGGAAGAGTCAAGATGTTGTATGTTGTAGGACCCAGCACCTATTTTTTATGGAGTTTCTATCTTATTTTTTATTATTGTCATGTTTCATTAGTTCTGTTATTGATGGAATTGTTTAATATATTATATAAAGAAGGCTAGACAAGTAATGAATTATAAATTAGTTCTGACAGAGATCATTTATTTTGATGAATTTCTTACCTGATTGATGCTGAAAGTTTGTACCTGAAAGATTATTATCCAACAATAATGTGAAGTCCAATCAGCAGAACATACTGGAGGGACAGGTTCATAACCCAGAGACTGCCCATGCTCTGGAATAGACTTACCATACATGTCAAGCAGAGCACCTCACTGGCCCTTTTCAAGATAAATCTTGATGATTGGATGTGAAATAGAAGGTTCACCCCGAGGATCACTCCAGTGGCTCTACTTGATAGAGGCTCAGGGAACTAACGGCGGCATGATGCCAGGGCACTTCTGTGGGCTAGGCTTGTAAAGGCTCAAGGGCTATTGGCCTAGTACACACCAATGAACCTATGAACCTAAGTGTAATAACGAATGATGATTTGTATAGGTATTGCTGTGTCAGCTACATGGACAATGCTATATTGTTGAACGTATTGTTTTTATTGTCATTGTTGTGTGAAATAAAATTTGTCCAGGACTGCACACTGCTTTGAGGTGTACTGCTGTTTTTTTACAGAGCTAAGTGGGTGGAGATCTGGTTGACTGCAGAACTGCAGAAGAAGTGAGCAAGCATTTAAACAACTGCAGTTGTGATCACTGTCGCTTAAATGACAGTCACTGTTTGCAGGGACCAATCAACACTGCTGCAGTACTGATTGCACTACTCTAACAGCTTATTCCTGAGGTATTTGTGTGCTCAGCATTATGTCAGTGTTGCCAGTCTGTTCCTGACTTGCAAGCCTTTAAATAGTAGGATTTGCAATACTCCTTGCAAACTTGCAAGTCAAGCTCTGAAGAACTGATCGTCAACTTTTACATAGTACTGATTATACTCCTGTTTGTGTGTGTGTGTGTGTGTGTGTGTGTGTGTGTGTGTGTGTGTGTGTGTGTTTACACATGACTCTGTGTTAGGCATATTTTAGGTGTAACAAAGAGCTATTATGTATGTACATAATAATGCTTTGCTAAAGACTGTTTATTTGGTCCCCAGTTCTGGAAGAATTTTTTTTTACTTTTTTGTAGAGGGCTACCAAACAGGGGTTTTGCTGGGGCATCAGTTGACCTAGCTTAGGCTAGCTGTAGCTCTACCATTTTGTGTATGATTGAGAATAGTTTCTGTCAGTTTATGAAGAGGTCTGTTGTACAGTTAATTGCAAAGTAATCAAGTGCTGATGAGCTTAGGTCATACAACAGTTCTCCTAAAAACTTGGTATGATTTAGCAAGTCAAAGCTTGATACACAAACACTAACCCTGTCTCTTTGTCTTCACCCATTGCTAAGAAGTTTAACTCGTGTTTAGCCACTGGCTTTGTCCCTGACATTTGGTGCACAGCAGTAGTGATACCACTTCACATGGGTGTCCCCACCACTGACATCAGGACTTATAGGCCCATCAGCCTGATAAGTTTTATTTGCAAAGCCATGGAGCATATTACAACTGATCTGATAAACAATGATATTTAAAATCTCATCAGGCTAGACCAACAGCAGTTTGGCTTTGCAATGGGTTAACATCTTCAAAAGGCTAGCACAGGCTGTTGTCAGCAGTCATAGTGTCCTCATGGCATACCTTGACTCCATCCTCCATGTTAGCATATTTAGTAAGCTTAATGTATTCCAAATTGATCCCTATTTGGTAAGAGGAACAGCAAGTTGGATAAACAAATCCACAACATGTGGGTATCAGGCACATTATCAGAGAATATAAAGGTGACCAGTGGTGTCTTGCAGGGCTTAGTGTTGGGCCCACCTTTGTTCTGCATTTATTTTTCTGTTGCTTACACCACAAACCAAGACCTCTGACTAATCACATTTGCAAATGAGTACATATTTGGGGTCGTCAAATCCTGTAGTGTTGCCCGCACCCTTCAGTAAGAAAGTATACTAACAACTGGCTCAAATTGAATGCTAAAAAGTACAATATTGTCACATTTGATAAACAACCCCTCCCACCAGAATGCAACATAAACAATGCCCAACTCTAAAATGAGAAAGTTGTTAAAATTCCTGGAACTTGTGTTGATAATTCACTCTTTTTTGATAATTGTGTAACCTGCTAGTACCAATGCACTTGACTCACACCATCTTACCATTGCACAAAAAACCTATTTCTTTAACCTGATAACACAGAAAAGTCAACCAAACAAGGTGTTAATTAAACAACTGGTAAGAGTTTTAATTTTTTTACAAATACAAGAATTTCAAAGGACAGATAAAACAATTGTCAAACCAGTTGAAAAAAACAAAAGGTTTAGTGACGCCATTAAAATCCAAATCAATAATTTCCGCCAAGTGTGGATTAACTTTGTGCATTTTTCCAGTTGTCCCTAATACCCTGTCTTAAAACAGAGGCATCAGTAGTATATCTCAGAGGACAAGCTAAATAAAAATTAGAATTATGAGTACGCTTCACATTTCCCAAACAAACAAACGCACACGCAAGCAAACAAACAAAAAAAATTGCAACTCTTTCATGGACATATATCAGCTTGTGAATGATGGTTGCTGACAAATAAATTCCAGTCATTTCCACTGCTATGTTTTTGATAATATGTGCTCGTTATTGTTCTTCTAAAGCTTGTTTAAAGTATGCATAACCATTTTTAATTCGCCTGTTTGTTAATGGCCTCATAAATGAATATACTAAGATGTTAAACTTTTTGTCAGATGAATACTGAGCTAACAGTACTGTAGTTCACAAGATGTGCTAGGTAAGCAACAAAGATTACTCACAAGATGAAAGTGAAACGTAACCTTTTGACTTCTGCTGTAATTGGCAGTGGAATATATTTCATTGCTCTTCCTCAATGCTTGCCATCTAACAGTTTATCTTCACTATGATTTTTTTTAATTCTTTAGGCAGCATGGGGTGGTGGACTGCTGATGTCTGACAAACATTCTTACAAGCTTCGTGGCATTGAGAGGTAATAATCTGGCTATTGCCTAGTATTTTCCATTCCGGATAAAAGTCTGTTACAATAGATGATTTATTTGTAATAACATATTGTTTTTTCTAATTTGGCCGTATTTTCTTAGGGCATGTTCTGTGACTTGGAATCCACATAAGTTGATGGGCGTTCCCTTGCAATGTTCTGCCTTTCTTGTCAGAGAAAAGGTATTTATCTCCTTTGCTAAATCTAATAAGTAATTTAAAACTGAAGTAGAAAACAAACAGCTAGACATTTAAAATTGAAATGTAAAAATATTCTGTGAGTTAAGACGTGTTAGATCTTTACTCACTAATTCACTTCAGAAACATGACATGCATAGGTTCTAAAACATGGGGTATTAATTTCAGACTGTAACACTGTAATTTGTAAAATAAGAGACCTTAACTGCTTTTGTTTTCAGATTTAAACATCTTCAGTTAGAATTTATAAACAATAAACCCATCTTTAGCAGCTCTGAGGATCTCAGGCTTTTGTTGGTATTTTAATAAACTACTGTTTTCAGAGCTGAATCCACGAGGGTTGTTTTATAAAATCACTCGTCTTCAGCCAACAAATGGGGGAATCTGCATTGCACCTGCTTGGCTACTTTAGTCACAGTTTATTGCTACCTTTTATTTCAGATGGCTTGACCCAAGCGCCCCAAGCCAACGAGGACATATTATTCAGTGGCAAATCAGGCTACAGGTACTGTTAACTGTTGTTCCAGTCCTCAGAGCAAGATTACAACTAATCATGCTCACGTTGGAAGTAGAGTGAATCAATTAAACAGTTTTTAACTAAAGACTTTGAATTTGTTATGCACAGTCAAACTCATGTAACTGACGGTAGAAAAAATACCAATTCTTATGGAACATTAAAGGATATGATTTATTTATTAGGTAAACACTTGATTACTATCAAAGGGATTAAGGTAGACAATGCCTATTTGAACAAATGTGTATCTTTAGGTGTTGTACCCATGGGTTTGCATTTTTTTAAAGTACCCATGGGTATTATTTTAGGCGAATAATCTATTTCTGATTTTAACACATTGTTTAATACATTTGGATTTGAGTTTATGAGAATGTTGATAAAGAAGAATGACAAAACGTTAGTTAAATTATTGATAGAGGTGGAGAAGCTGAGCAACTGTATTGTTAATGATTTATTGTTCTCTCAGTGGGAAAATTTGTATGAGAAGCAGTATAGGATTGCCAACAGTAAGGCACAGGCCATTTTTGATAGGAAAATTTAGAAAATGATGAGGGACCAGGAACAATACAAAATTAACAAAGCATATATATGGAACATTAAAGATAGTGTTCACCATTATGAAACTAACCTGAATAGTTTCGATCAGGGGTTTGATAAAGATAGGTGTTCAAATTTTCGGGGGGGGGGACAACTCCAGGCCCCAAAGATGTGGAGAAAGGATTGGAAATGGAAGGGTCCATCACAAGAATGGAATCAGACATATCAAGAAAATTATTATTATTAAATATGGAAGATCAAGACCACACTGTAGACATACCTAATAGGAGTGTAGATGTGAATAGTAAAGAAGGGAAGATAGTATATATTTATAATGATTTTAAGATATATAATTACATTGGTATAGATTTAAAACTTGAACATTTTACATTACTATCTAAAGGAATGAAATATATCCATAGTGTTAAATTTAATGTTGTTGATATTATTACTGAAATTAAGTTATTTTGTAGACAGTTGAATTTGGCCTTACATTTTAAAGATGGTGCTACTGTGTTTGTAAAAGATGGCCTTAAAAAGAAAAGTACTTTTATACCACTTTTATACCACCCACCCACCCACCCATCCTAATGTTGCTAGCTTTGAAAAGCTGGTAACTCTGGATATTTACAACATTTATAACAAAATTAGACACTGGAACGTCCAGGATAATTGAACTTTAGTTGAAAGAGAAGTCTTGGCGGATTTAATTAACAACAAAGATATCTGTGTCATGAAGCCCGACAAGGGTGGTGGGGTGGTTTTATATAATTCAATAGATTATATCAACGAAATTTACAAAATTTTATACAAATCAGGGAATTATGAAACAGTGTCAATCAATTAAATTAATAAAGGACACAAACGTATAGATCTTAGTATAGAAGAATACTTATTGGACAATCGCATTACTATCGATTTATACAACTTTTTAAAAGTTGGATAACCAACATTAGCCACTATTTTGGGTATTCCAAAAGTTCATAAAAGTATTAATTGTCCACCATTTCATCCGATAGTATCTGGAAGTCATTCAAAAACATATCCTATGGGTGTAGTTATAGACCAATGGTTGAAACCTATATATCAGGATATACCCCCCATGATTAAGGATTCGTGGGCCTTTTTGGCAAATTTGACCCCTAACATTTGGAAAAACAACTTAATATTTATCACTATTGATGTTGTCGACTTATTTTCTTGCATTCCCAAAGTACAAGGATTGGATGATATTTGCAACAGTTTGAGGAAGTTTTCTAAATTGGAATGGGACAAGATTTGTCTCATTATGGATATGATGACATTTGTGTTAGACTATAATTATATACATTATGAAAGAGAGAATTTTAGACAAACCAGGGGTGTAGTTATGGGGGCATCTTGTGCACCCATATTTGCCAACCTGGTTATGTTAGAATGGGAAACTACTAAGTTGTTTACCTGCAGTCATTACAAAAATGTTGCCTTCTATTCTAGGTTCATGGATGACATTTTTATATTATGAGATGGTTCAATTGAAAGCTTTCAGCCTTTTATTGAGTATTTAAACAATTCCAATTCTTTTTTGAAATTTACTTACAATTTTAGCCCCAAAGGTATTGCTTACTTGGACACTTATATATATATATATCACTCTAGTCAAGGCTTTCAGTCCAAAATTTCTAGGAAAGAAACATTCTCCAATAGTTATTTACAATATACCAGTAATCACCCAAGAAATATGTTGAGAAATATTTATAAGGGGCAGTGCATTATTGCCGCTCGAATGACCTCAAGTTATGACACTATGATAGACAAGATTAATTATATCAAGTCGCTGTTCACCAGCAGGGGATCTCCAGTGTCTATATTGAATTATGTTACTTGTTATGTTATCCAAGAATGAGGAAACAAGTATCTTCCCCTACTGGGTGCAGGGACTAGTTTTAAAATTGGTCAACAAGCAGGAAGGCCGTCAATGCACTACAATAAGGTATGTGTGTTACAATGCTCACCATTTGTATATTATATAAAAAATACAGTTAAGCAAAATTGGAATATTTTGATGGTAGACCAAGGAGTAAAGAACATCTTTAGAGACTGTCCCAATTTTGTTTATAAAATGGGGACTAATCTGAAGAAGTCATTGGAGTATGGACCAGAATATAGGAATGTTACGACATTTAGGAAACACACTACCAAATGTGGACGTTGTAATCATTGTCCCAATATTTGGGAGATACAAGGGGTGAAACTGGGAAATATTAACAAGACATATTTATAGCTTAGACATGGAAACTGTAACAGAAAATTTGTCATTTATCTTGCTAAGTGTATGTTATGCCCCGCATATTATATAGGCAAGACTGAGCGACATTTCAAAAAAAGAATATATGATCACTTATACAGTATTAGAACTAAGGATGCCAATAATGCGCTATATAGAAACACTGATCGTTGTGGGGATGTTCATGTTTTTAAATTTGCAATTATTGATCAAGTTTTAAGTGGACCCCGTGGTGGCAATACTAAGGTACTCTTAGGCAAGAGGGAAACTTATTGGCAAATATTAACTGATGCAGCCAGAGAGCCTGGACTTAACAAATATATCTCTATTAAACCCTTATTGCAATTAAGTTAGTGAATTTGTGTATTTTTACATATATTTTTTATATTAGTTTATATATTACTATATAGTATTTCATATGTCTAAGTTTATATTCAGTAGTTATTTAATCATTGTTTTGATGATTTTAAAAGTGTTTAAATGGTATTCAACCTATTTTTATTTATTTATACAAATATGTATGGTTGTGTTTTAAACATTTTAATATATAAGGTAGTAATGATACATTTAATTGTATCATACTTTAGGTAGGTAGGAGAATCAAACAGCAATTATAATATTTTTTTTATGCAACAATTATAATAATTTCTTTATGCAACATTCAGCTCCCTACCAAAAATGTTTAAGTTTTGTTATAAATATGTACTAATTCAAATGGTCTTTTTAATTGAAAAGCATTAAAAATATACATTAATCCTAATGATATATTAAATTAAAAAAAATAAGTGTTTTAACTAATTAATAGGTTCATGATGATTTGTAGTGTGTATATATATATATATATATATATATATATATATATATATATATATATATATATTTTTTTTTTTTTTACATAAATATTAATCTTTTGACTGTGCATTGTATTTATGACATAGATTTTATTTTATTTTTTATATGTAATGTTGAAGTCATAAACATATTTTACTCATATAGTTTCTGTCACTTTAAATCAACGATGAAGTATTGTGTTTGGCTCCAAACTGAGTTTAAGTATCAGGCAGTATTATGCTATTGTGTTCTGATGAAGTCCACTATTTTGTGGATGAAAGCACTCAAGGAGGATGTCATTGTATGTTTTTTGATTTATACATTAAAGTTTACAGCTTACGCCAGTCCGTGCATTGGCTTTACTATTGGGATTGTTCTAATACGTCATCAGTGTTCCAGCAGTCTTCTGGTGTAATTTTTACTTTGTTGTGTGCTGGTTCTGTGTTATACTACATTCTCTAAGCAAAATAATGCCCTCCAGGGTGTATGTTACTAAGTAAATAAGGCCCTTCCAGGGGTGTAGACAATGTTGGGCCTCATAACACTCCTGGGCGGGCATTATTTGCACAGTAACACACACCCTGTTGGGCATTATTGCTTGCGTATTAAAACAGTCACCTCAGTGCAAACCTCTAGGTTCACAGTACAGTTTATAGGAGCAGTCACCTCCACTTCTGAACTTTTGTTTCACATTGAATTAGCATAGGCCAAATTTACAGTACTAAATTCTTGGGGGGGGGGTTGTATTGTTTGATGAGCCTAAGTATTTGCAAATACAACTGTTTTCTGCTCATTAAACAAACAAACACATTCTGGGCTCTTTTTTCTAAACAATTTTATGTCTAAAGGGTGTTTCTTTAAATACAGAGGCTGCAATTTTAAAATAATCCTGCTGCAAATATAAGTCGTAGGAAATAGGAACAGTTTTGTAATTACAAAAACAAATTCAGTTTAGAGACAGATTATCTGCAACGAGGAAAGGCCTCTTTATCAAATAATATGTGCATGTCTCTGAATCCTGCAGCATTACTGTTAGTGCTAATCAGGACTTTGCTGTGGTAATAGCAACTGGTGGCCAGTGCATCACATTGGCACAGGCATCCCTCTTATTCAGTGCCTGACATACATGCAGACATTTACGCACACACACACACACACACACACACACACACACACGCACACGCGCACACACACACACACACACACACACACACACACACACACACACACACACACACACACACACCTCTCATCTATCCCTGATTTTACAGAACATCCATGTTTTTGCTTCTTATATTTACCATGCCCCTCTTCATGGATGAATATAACCAGTCAATAATTCAAGACAAAATTTCATACTTTGGATTCTTCAGTTAAATGTTCTTACTGCAAACTAAGTATTTCTATTGACTTTTTAAGTTACATACACTAATATTTCAGAAGTGTTCCTGGTGTCTTGTGCCCCCCCCCACTTATTACATTCTGTGGAGAGTTGAAATGTCTGTCTGCTTTTGCTTCATTGAGGCAGAATTAAATTTGTCTTTAAAAAAGTACTTTCTTGTGAAATATCGACTGCACAACTAGATTTTTCATGTAGAAGATTTAATTTGCCCAAGAGATTTGAAAATGTGCTTTAGTGAGATATGCCAAACATATCATCAACTGTTTTATTAGTAATAGTTTTCTTTTGATTCTTGTTATTTTGGTTTGCTGAAGATAACTGTCCCAGATTATGTGTTTATGTTTACTAATCTTTTTTCACATTTGTGTTCACTGATGCTGTATACTTATTTTTTTAACTTAATTTTTTTTAAATTTTTATTCTTTTAAATACGGACTTCATATTTTACTTTATTAAAAGAATGTATAAGTTAAAACACCACTGTTTATCACAAACAGATTAAGTACTTTCGTCCTCTACAAACTATGACTTCATCAGAATCACCTTCCATTTGTAAAAAGAGTAGAACCTAAGAATTTTTCCCCCCTCAATTTTTTCAGAGTACATTAGGAGAGAGTTTAAGGTTTTATGATTCAAGACAGGAGTGGAATCAGTTTCCACCTACAAACAGGTGGAAACAGAGTAAAAATTGGATTCTCAATAATTATAAGCAGTGGCATAATTCATATTTTTAATGGTTTTCATATAAATAATTTTACCAAAAATACTTTTAGTAAGGACCACTTTTCCCTTTTATTGAAGGGGTTGAAATTTGCTCCAACAAAAAGATTCAACCTAGATGAATCTTTAATTGAAATTAAGTTATTCATTAGGAAACTCAGTCTAGCTCTTTATTTCAATGGAAAAGAGAAAGGAGGGAACTATAATTTTAAAAGGAGAGAAGTAGAAGTGAAGAAAAAAAGTTTGCTTAGTCCTCCCTTGCTTCCCACCCTTAATATCTTAGAGAAGTCTATTATTGAAGATCTGTATAATTTGCAAGTGAAAATTAATAATAAAAGTGTGACTTATAATTTAAATAAAGGTGAAATAAATAATTTCTATGGATACATACTGTATTTCGAAGGAAGAAAACTGCATTGTTGCCACAATTTTTGGTGTCCGAAAAATCTATAAAAATTTGTAAAACATACCTTTAGACCTATTGTGGCAAGGCAGGGGTCTAAGACATGCCCCATTTGGTTATGTATTAACAGATGGTTAAAACCAGTTTACGATAAAGTTAACCACTTAATTATAGACTCCTAGGATTTTTTAAGGAGAGTTAAAAAGAATTTTAGGTGAAAGAAATTATATTTTTAACCATAGATGTGGTTGATCTTTTTTCATCAATTCCTAGGGAAAAAGGTATGGAACACTTTTATAATAGTATGGTTATACACTACTTCTTCAAGAGAGAAAATCAATTTGATTAATGATTTTTATTAATATGTAAAGCTTTATGTCAGGTTCCTGGACCATATTTTTATTTTGTGGAAAGGGCCCCACAAAAGAGATAGTTAATTTTGTTAACTACTTTAACCATTTTTTTTAATTCACATATAAGTATAATAAGGAAGGACTTAACTATTTGGATACCTTTATTAGACCTACTGAGAGTGGTTTTAAATCAGGTATTCATAGAAAGCCTACATTCAGTAACTCTTATTTGGATTTTTCTAGCTGCCATCCACTTAGAATAAAAGTATAGTCAAAGGGCAGTTTATAAGATCAGCAAGAATGACTTCACATGTAGAGGATGTGCCTAGGGAGTTACCAGTTGTTGGCAATATGTTTTTAACCAGATGTCATCCCTGAATTTAGTGGAAGACATAAGAGGTTATGTATAGTCACAATGGAGCAAGAAATGTAAACCTTTATTGAGGGTTGGTTTAACTAGTAGTGGGAAAAGGAAGAAACAGCAAGGTTTGGGAGGGCCCTTGTTATAGAATATGGGCCAATGGCAAGAATCGTTAAAATATAGTTAATAACAATTGGAATATTTTAAAGGGTGACCCATACATATACAAAAATGTTTAAGTACAGAACCTATATTTCCTTTTAAAATGGGTCCTAATTTAAAAGAGAAATATGAGTGAGAGGTTCAGATTCATGATTTTTATGGTATTCAAAGGAAAAATATGTTTTGGTATTCAAAGGAAAGGGACCACAAAGCGCGATACATGTGCCCAGTGCCCCTACATACTTGAACAAGAAGGTTTAATTTTGGAAAATGATACATGCTCCAAAGTTTCTGTTATAAGAGGGAATTGTCAATCTAAAGGAGTGATTTACCTCACTAAATGTGTGAGGTGCCCAGCTTTCTATGTATGTAAAGCAGAAAGATGTCCCCGTAAAAGAATATATGAACATCAGTACCAGATTAATAAGCAAAATATAAATAATGCACTATATAAACACACTACAATGTGTCAATCTTGCAAACTTTTTTTGTTTTGGGATATTGGAGCAAATAAAACCTAACCCTAGGGGAGGGGATACCAAAACCAAGTTAGAAAAGAGAGAAGTTAAATGGCAGCTCAGATTACACACTTCCCATTTTCCAGGTTTAAATGAACATATTTCTTTTCAACCTGTGTTAAAAGCTAGGACATGTCTTGTCATTTTTAATTTTATATTTTTAATACAAAATCTTTTGAATGTATTTATAGTAGTTAAAATGATATTTATAGAGGTTTGTTATTGTATTTTAACATGTACTATACCTTTAAGTAGTTATTATAATTAATTAATGTGGAACTTTGTATTATATAAAAGGAAGTGGTTTACAAATGGAAGGTGACTCTGATGAAGTTCTAGTTTGTATAGGATGAAAGTGCTTAATCTGTGATGAATAGCGGTGTTTTTAACTTAAAAGAGTCTTTTAATAAAGTAAAACGTAACATCTGTGTTTAGATTGCATGCAATACTCTGGTGATAGTCGTTTTGTGTATCACTGCACTTTCTTTCAGAAAAATGATACGTTTGGCTTACAACATATGAAACTACTCTTTAATTTCAATGATAAACAAATGGCCACATTGAAAAGTAAGTTATATTACAGGACCTCAGATGAAAACCATTGGCTTTTGCTACTACTGAGAACTGTTTTAAGGGGCTTTTTTTAAATGCTCAGATTAAATCCATCTTTGGTGTTAAGCAGTTGAAAAACATGACAGTGAAATTTTAATAATTATCAAATGATAATCTATACAATTAAAAAAGTAATGGCAATGCTTCTGTTATTGAATCAAAGACCTGTAGTAATGAATTAGCCTTCATTTAAGAGAGTGAGTGACCTTCTCCTCTACTAATAGGAAGGGCCACATTGGTTATCACATCATAAACAAGACTTCAAACAGGTCCAGGAGCTGCTAACAGCTGGTGGAATCAGAAGCAGCATCTAGGACCAGCAGTCATATTGCGGAACATTACCTGGGCTTTCAGGAGAGGTGTTCACAGAACCGAGAGAATTATACACAGTGCCTTCTGTGTGGAGAATGCATGTCCTCCCTGCGGTCGCATGAGTTTCCTCTGGGTGCTCTGGTTTCCTCCCACATCCCAAAGACTTGCTGTAGGTGGATTGGACACTCTAAATTGTTCCTAGGTGTGAATGTGTGCATGTTTGTGTCTTCTGTGGTAGGTTGGGCACTGGGCTGGCAACTCAACACCGTAAAACTCCACTGCCAATCATTGTGCGGACTGTTGTTCCGCTGTGGTGACCCATAGCTGAGAAAAGCCGAAAAAAGAAGAAGCTACCAGCCACAAAGGAGAAGACAGACCAAGGGGGGAAAAACAGCACTGGTAAATTCTAGTTTCACAGAATTCATTTGCTAATGAGTTTGATAGTGTTCTCTCATACAGTTCTGTTTTTGGTGAAGAACTGTTAAAGTTATTTAATCTTAGTTCAGCAGCTTTAAATGAACTAGATTTGGCTATGTTAAAATAGGGTCTGGGTTTTAGCTTTTGTCACAGAGCTAATGTTAGTCATGCAGTGACAGCTTTTTTTTACTATTCACCAGGTCTGGAAAGTTGAAATCAGTGTCACATGAACTGAAATTTCTTAATGAGCTTAATATGGAGTAATATAATTGGTTCTCTGATCATAACCAATTTAATTAATAGGTTCATAGGTACTGTAAGTACTAGGCTAGCTATCCTTGTGGGTAACTTTAAGCCTAACCAATTTCTCCATGAAAGGTGAGAATCAAAGCCTGTACCCTTTGTAAGGTAAGCACCTTAACCATTATACCAACCTCAATCCCCCAAATTGGTGGTGAATACATTGATGTCAAAATTGTGAAGTTCAAGAGATGAATCTTGACACCTGTGTTGATAACATATAATAAGAGTTATGACAAAAGAACTCTAGTCATAATTATTTGTAGTACATAGAGCGTCATCTGCTCCTTGTGGCAGGAGTTGGAGAAAAACAAAAGTATAGGAGCACAAAGTGTTTTGCAGCTGTGAAAGCTATGAAGCACTTAGCAGTGCCATTCAGACACAGGAAAGGAACAAACTATCCCTCCAAGAAACTAGTTCCTTCAAAAGCTGCTAGACATTTCCCCATAGCAAATTGTGTTTAAACATGTGGCAGAGGGAAACACGTAGCTTTAAAACTGTTTTAGTTTTTGCTGCTGTCTGTGGTGGCAGGTACTGGCTGCTGCTAAGATCTGGCACAAGACTAAAACTTAACAGCTCCTAGAGGTGCTTAACAAGAGCTTGTTAAGCCCTTTCCTGAAGTTAGAAAACTGCTTAACAAAGCCTGTATTTTTCTTGACTTTGGAGGGTAGTCACAGTGCTTGTCTTATTCCAAACTATTTGAATGTAGCAGTTTTAGTGCACATGTCAATTAGATCATTGAAGTTTTTCAGACAATTTCAAACAATTTACAGTAAGAATTGCAGTTTAAGCAAACTTGAAAGGGAAACCTTACATAGGATAATTTATGTGTAACAGTTTGGAGGCATGAAAGCTGACAAACACAGGGTTCTCACTTTGATGAGGAAATAAATATAATTTGTCTTAAATGAGGGGACATCTGGTGTTTCTGTTTATGGAGATGTAAGATTTTTGTGCTTTTAAAATGCTAATAGCCTCCAGAATTTTAGTAGCTTTTATCCCTTTTTTGTTAAGAAACAAAGGGCAGGCTATTTATATTTTTACGGTTAAGTTCTAATACTGATACATTTTTCATGGATTTGAAGATACATTTATTTAATATGCCCAGGTAAAATCACACTGTATATTGTATGATCAGCTAATGATCTTGTTTTCACTCATATTTTTTGGGTAGGCAATGAAGTGTAACTCTGATTTGTATCATCAATTCAGCTGTCATAAGGAGTATAATTCATGGTAACTGGAAAGTCATACAGGATAATATTAAACTAACCCATGTGATAGATTCAGAATTTAGGTTTTATTTTAAGAGGTGCTCTATAACTCTGGAAATTTGAAAATCTATATTTGTTTATATGGTTTGCCGTGAGAGAGTTAGAGCTCTGATAAGAGAAAATAAAGTTAAACTTCTGGGTTCTGCCATCAGTTAGGGTTTATTGATATTTCCCTTAATTTGTGTCATCTGTTAATAGTTGAGTGTATCACATTTTCAAGCATTTTGTATGCACTCTAATAATGTTTTTATATGACTGAGTGCATAAAGTATAGCTGCTATAAAGCTGAACTATAAAATATATAAGTATACTTATACAGTTTCCCCTACAGCATATGCAGTTTGTATAAACACCACGAACTTCAAGAACTGTTAAAATGTATTATTTTCTGCTGGAAGAGGTGCAACTACACAATTTTGCTGGAGACCTTGATGTGACCCTGAATAAAAGGGGATTGTGTTGACATTTAAATCTAGGGGCTAATTCACCTCCTTGGATATTTTATCTTTAGTTAACTTTAGCTGTTTATACTATGTTACCATATTGTTTTATGAACTTCTTACTTTCAGTTTTCTACTTGTGTGAATTTGTTTTAGTGTTTTAATTATTTAGTAAGCATTATTTATGTGACTGGCCATATTCTAAGTTACTAAGTTGCAGAACTGTTGATTCATATCTGATGAAGTCTATTTACTTTTACTGATAAAACAACTTGTTTCATTAAAATTGTATAGCTTTTGGGAAGAGAGACCTTGACGTTCATCTTGTTTTAGTTGTTATTTTTGTTATATTACAAGAGTGAATTGTGGGGCAAAGCTATTTGTGTTTGCTTATTTCTGAATTTTATCAGAGTTATCTGATATGTATAACCGAGATTGCTCTGGGTTTAACACAGTAAACAGATGTGTACAAGTGATTTATTTTTGCTTGTATCTAACAGGGTCTTCTCCAAGCCTGTAACCAGCTACATGCAGAATACCTTTTTCAGCCAGACAAGCCATACGATGTCTCTTATGACACAGGAGACAAAACCATCCAGTGTGGTCGTCATGTGGATGTGTTCAAATTTTGGTTAATGTGGAAGGCTAAGGTATGTAGACTCAGCTCTTTAGAATCAGCAGGACTACTTAGTGGGAATCCCTGAAATGCTGATAATATCACTTCTTCTTTTCAAGACAGATGCGACTTTATTTGCAGAATGTTTTTCTCTTGTGTAACCTGTAAATTGTATGAGCAGTACAGGGAGACATTGAAAGAAGCTTGGTACTTCTGCAAAGCACTAAATACCATAAGCCAGTGATTTGTTTTTTAGTCCAGCAGCACTGACACACTGACACCAGCCAACTATGTGGGAGGTCTTGGGTTCAAGTCCCAAATGCGAGCTTAGCATTATCCTTTTATTTATATAATTCTAACAGAGCCTAATCAGAGAGCATTTTCTGTATTTGTGTGTGTGTGTGTGTGTGTGTGTGTGTGTGTGTGTGTGTGTGTGTGTGTGTGTGTGTGTGTGTGTGTGTGTGTGTGTGTGCGCGCGTGTGTGTGTGCGTTTGTAATTTGATCTTAATCACCATGGTGGTGCTTTCCTAGTTGAAAGGATAAAGCTGTTAAGGGAAAACTCAACAAATATCTTTTCAGAGGCTCTTATTGGTTCAGCAGCAGTGACACAAGCACAATATACTGTAGGTCTTGGGTACAAGTCCCAAGTAAGAGGTAGCTTTATCCTTTCACTTCTATGATCGCAACCTAGTTCACGCTTTCTTCTTCAGGTATTACCAGTGTAATTTAAAATAATGTGAGTTTAAGAAAAAATTCTAACTCCAATTTTATCTTCTGCCTTCTTATAGATATTTCTTCATAGGTTCATAGGTTGTTACTAGGCTAATGACCACTAAGGCCCTTACAAGCCTAGGCATGCACCTCAAACTCATTTCGATCCCGAGTATCATAGGTGTCTGTATGGGAGGGATGTATTAGTAGAAAGGTAACTAAGGAATTTGTAAGGGGGGAGTTAGGATAATACTCTTCTTATTGATGACCTGAGTCCAGAAGGGACATGGGGGCCAGACCAGGGGTAAACTTACGATTTTCCATCCAATTTTCAAGGTGTCATTTGAATATGGTCAGGGATGAACTCTATTTTACATGTGGGGTTGGGACACTTTTTTTTGTCTCTTCAGCATGTTCTGTTTATGTCACAAGTGAAGTTCTGATCCCTGAATCTAGTGATGTTCATCGTGTTTCACTGTTGCAGTCATTACTCTTGGGTTATCCTGCTGGCAGGCTACCCTCAGTCGGCCAGAATTCCAAAGTCTAGGTCTGGCGTCGGTTGCTGTCACCTCTTCCCTGATTTCAGTGCACCAGGGGTATAAAAGATGCAGCCGATGCCATTTTCTTCAGTCTTTCTTGCCGCGCGGTGCCTGAAGCAAAAGCAGTTCGCAAGTGCCGGTCGGCCGACTCCTGAGATTTTCAAATCAAAATTTCAGAACTGAAGTCTTCATTAAAGCTAAGTACCCTGTTGGGAAAACTTTTTTCTTGCTCCAGACCAATGTCAGAAAAAGTTAACAATTGTATTTCTTGTGGGAAGCAAATACCTCATAAGGATTTTCACTCTTACTGTATTCCTTGCCTAGGCCCTGATCACAACTTTGCTAGCTATCGGTTTTGTGCTAGATTTAACCAACGCACTATTAAGCATCGGTTCGATTTTGATTTCATTACTTTTGCCGAAGATTTAATTATATAATGCTGTCGGAACAGCCGACAACCGGAGTTTACAAAAAACGCAAGGACAAGGAAAAGGATAGGCATCTGATGTCCAAAACCGATGACAAAGCCTCTGCTAGGCCAGTCGCCAGTTTGCCAGTTCTCAGTGATGTGCTTTCGCAGCCCCTGGCGCCCGCTACCTCAGAGCCACAGGCCACTTCCGACTCCCACGTGGAGCCGACTGGGCCTCTGGATACTCAAGGTATTGGACACTCGGAAATCATTCCCTCAGATGGGTCCGGAACCACTGAGCAGGCATCGGCTTCTGAGGGTGTCTTTAGACCTACACAACTATATATTAAGCCATCTTCAACTTTAAAGACAAAGACTAAAGCAACTCTAAAGACAAAGAAACAAGTACAGCATGCTCCTACTCAATCTCCCATGCCTTAAAAACAGATGCTCAAAATGGCCGAATACCTAATTACTTTGATCAGGGGCTCCCATCCCCCTCCTGATAAGAGGCCTAGGCAAGAGACAGAGTATGATTCTTCTGATCAGGTTTCTATTTCCCCTGATTCCTCTTATGAACAGGATTACTCCATGCTTCCCTATGAGGATTTTGATGCTGAAGAATCCATTCCTTCAGCCTCTCCTCCTGAGGATTATTCTTTTGGGGAAACCCTGCATACCATGAGGGAGCATTTCCACTGGGAGAGCCAAGATTATTCTGAATCTAAGAAAAGGCTCAGAGACTTTCTGCTACTTCCTCAGCACAGGCCCCTTGCTGTTCCATCTGTTCTAGACATTGTAGATGATGTATTTTCAGAGTCCGGCCTGTCCCCTGACTCTTTACCCCCTGCACCTGCTAAGCCAGACAGATACTACAGGGTCCCGGATTCTCATAAATTTCTATATAAAAATCCCGCTGCTGACCCAGAAACTATATCTCAGGGTCCCAAAGGGGTTAAAGCTTCCACTGCAAAAAACCCTGTCCCCTCTAATAGGGATTCTAGGGCTCTAGACAGATGGGGGATAAAAGTCTACACTTCTGCTACCTTGGCTGTAAGGGCTTTAAATTGTCAGTTTCATATGCTTAAATATCAGCAATATTTAATGTCACTGCTTAAGCAAAATTGTTGACAAATACTGAATGTTCAGAGAACAAGGAATTGCAGGATTTATTGCATGCAGCTGAACAAGTGGGAAAGCATACTTTCCAATGTGGTTATGATTCACTGGAGGCCTCTTGCAGGGCCGCTGTTACAGGTTCTGTTATTAGAAGGCATGCTTGGTTAAAGGAACAGAATCTGCCTGATCATGTTAAAGCAAAAGTATTAGATGCACCATTACAGCATGATACTTTGTTTGGTACTAAAGCAGAAGAGGTGTTGAAAAAAATGGAGGATAAAGCAAAATCCATGCAGACAGTCAAGGATTTCTTACAGGTACAGCCACCCAGGTTTAGCAGAAACTGGCCCTCTAAAAATTGGTCCTTTCCAGTGTCAGACAGACCACAAAGAGGCAGATACAGGCACCCCAGAGGCAGATCTCAGCCCCAAGGCTCATACAGGCCTAAACAATGGGGTGCTCCTACCACCAAAAGCAGAGAAGACAAATCACAACCTTACAGGAAACAGTCCCAGTGACTTTCCTCTGCCAGATCCAAACACTTTTCTTTTGGCAGCCCCCTTAGGGGGAAAACTAGCACTTTTTTCATCAAATTGGCAAATGGTTACCCAAGACAAATGGGTCCTGAACATAGTGTCCCAAGGCTACAGGTTCCATTTTCACACTCTACCAAGGTCAAAAGGTATGCCAGACCTGCCACACAATCAATGGGCAGAGGCACAAAAACAAATTACAGCCCTCGTGGACATGAGGGCCATTCAGCAAGTACTACAACAAGAGCAGTGGCAAGGATTTTACTCCAGACTTTTCCTAGTACCCAGAAAGGACAAAACCTGGAGACCAATACTGGACCTGTCTATACTAAACACGTTTCTGGAAGTTCCAAAATTCAAGATGTTGACTCTACAGCAGCTACTGCCCATGCTGGGCAAGAAGGCTTGGCTCATAACTTTGGACCTAAAAGAGGCATACCTGCATGTCCCAATCAGACAGTCTTGCAGAAGATACCTCAGATTCATAGCTGGCTCAATGCATTACCAATTCTCTGCACTGCCCTTTGGCTTATCTACTGTGCCCAGGGTTTTCACAAAATGCCTGGCACCAGTAATTGCATTTTGCAGACAAAGAGGAATTCAAATATATCCCTACTTGGACGACTGCCTAATTCAAGCAGAGAACAAAGAGATTCTTCTAAAGCATCTGGCGTTTGTAAAAAGATTACTAATTGGCCTGGGGTACACAGTAAATGAAAAGAAATCAAAACTAGTGCCCTCTCAAGAGATAATATTCCTGGGTGCAAGCTTACATACAACTGCCCAGATGGCTTATCTCATGCCAGACAAACAAAAACAACTGACTACTTACTTCAAGAAATTGGCAACAAAACCCCACTCATCTGCAGGGAAAATCCTGCAGGCCTTGGGTTTCATGGCATCCTGCATTCTATTAATTCCATATGCCAGACTGCATATGTGGAAACTACAATGGTATCTAAAAAGTGTTTGGACTCAGCATTGCCACAGCCTGGAGACAGTAATTACACTCATTCCCTGCCTGCAACAAGAGTTTCGATGGTGGGCAGAAGCCTGTCACCACAACAAGGGTCTGCCATTCAGTTTACCCACAGCCAGACAGACACTGACAACGGATGCATCATATTATACCTGGGGGACCCATATGGCAGGAAAATGTATTCAGGGCACATGGCCTGCAAACCAGATGCATCTTCACATCAATCAAAAAGAGATGCTAGCTGTTCAAAATGCCCTGACAGCTTTCAAGGACCTGCTTAATCCAGGACAAATACTGATAAAGACAGACAACACTACGGTCATGTGATATATAAACAAGCAGGGAGGTACACATTCCTACCCCCTCTGCAGACAAACAATGACATTATGGGACACAGCATTGGCCTTTCAAGTTCACCTGCAAGCACAATTCCTGCCAGGAAAAAGAAATACTCTGGCAGACGAACTAAGCAGAAACCTCATGGATCCCCATGAATGGAAACTGGATCCACAAGTCTTCAGCATGATAATAAGGAAATGGGGATGCCCAGACATAGATCTATTTGCCTCCCCTCACAACTGCCAATTGCAGAGATTTTGCACAAGGATTTATCACAAGCAAGCATGGAAAGTGGATGCCCTATCCTTCAGCTGGAAACATCTAACAGTATATGCCTTTCCTCCTCTGCCTGTCCTTCCCAGGGTACTCCTAAAGGTCAGACAAGAGAAGCCAAAAATTATACTGATTGCATGAGACTGGCCACGCCAGTACTGGTACCCAATTCTAAAGAGCTTGTCTCAAGGTCCAGCATGGATATTGCCTCAAACTTCTCACTTGCTGACCCAAGAAAACAATCAGATCCTGCACAGCCAACTCAGGACCTTAAATCTGGCAGCATGGTGGATAATGTAGCCATTCAGAACACTCCTCTTTCAAAAGCTGTTATGGATGTTATCTTGGAGGCCAGGAGGCCCAGTACCAAAAAATCTTATGCAGAAAAATGGAAGAGATTCTGTGCTTGGAACCAGGAACAAGGCATTGACACGTGTGTACCAAATATCCCTCAGATTTTACAATACCTAACTGAGATGCTGAACAAAGGCCTTTCTTTCTCATCAATTAAGATTCATGCCTCTGCCATTTCAGCCCATTACAATACAGAACCACCTATCTTTTCTCATCCTTTAATAAGGCAGTACCTCAGAGGGGCCAAAAACATTAGGCCTCCAAGGAGAGCACCAATTTCGGCCTGGGACCTCAGTTATGTTTTGGAAAAACTCACACTGCCTCCTTTCGAGCCAGCATCAACAGCAGATGTAAAATTCTTATCCTGGAAAAGAGCTCTGCTCCTAGCAATAACCTCTGCAAGGCGAGTCTCATAGTTACAAGCACTCATGGCTGTGGAACCTTTTATCATTTTTCATCCAGACAGGGTTTCTCTAAGGACAAACCCTACTTTTATGCCTAAGGTGGTATCCAGTGTGGCCCTCAACCAAACCATTCGCTTGCGTACCTTTTATCGAAATCCACAGAACAAGGGTGAGAAAATCCTGCATTCTTTGGATATACACAGGCAGTTATGCTTCTACTTGGACAGAACTAAAGCTTTCAGAAAGACTGAGCAACTTTTAGTGTCATATGCTGCAGGATCACAAGGAAAGGCTATCTCAAAACAGACTATTTCTAAATGGATAGGTCATTGCATCCATTTCTGCTATTTTTCAACAGGGCAAATCAGTGCCTAAGGGCATTAGGCCTCATTCCAACAGAGCAGCAGCCACTTCAGCAGCCTTCCTCAGAGGAGTACCAACCAAAGATATCTTAGAGGCTGCAACTTGGAGTTCAGTGCACACTTTCACAAAGCACTACCACTTACCTCTTTACTCTAAGTCCAGAGCAGGCTTTGCCACTGCAGTTCTGCAGGGCCTCATAGCCTCTCCTAACCCTATTTAGCCCAGCCACCCATCCTCAGCATTGGGATTCAACCCAAGAGTAATGACTGCAACAGTGAAACATGATGAACATAGTACAGTTGTGTACCTACCTTAAATGTAGATGTTCGAGTGTATTCATTGTTGCAGTCCAGGTTACCCACCCACCATCCCCCTTTACTTTGCTGGGACTTATCTGCACTTCTCTATCCTATACAACCTTTTTGGTGTATTTTCTTGTAGATGAAGGAAATGTTATTTTTGTGCATGCATTTTTATTGGCTTATTTTTCAGCCTACCAGTTTGGGGGCACCTGACATCTGGGGCAATAAAAACTGAAGAAAATGGCATTGGCTGCATCTTTTAGACCCGTGGCGCACTGATGTCAGGGAAGAGGCGACAGCAAATGACGGCGGACCTAGACTTTGGAATTCTGGCCGACTGAGGGTAGCCTGCCAGCAGGATAACCCAAGAGTAATGCCTGCAACAGTGAATACACTCGAACATCTACATTTATGGTAGGTACACAACTGTACTTTTCTGGTGCTGTTTGTTTTGTGCATGTGGAACAGATTTATCGGAGCTGGATCTGAGGAAGCCCTGTAAGCCAGACAAAGATCCCCTCTTAGTAGCCTGTAGGAGAATGAATACTGGGATCGAGCCTTTAGATCAGAGACCTTAACCATAACATTAACTTCCAAGAAGTGGATACCAAACAGTAGCAGGCCCAGAATGGAGCCCTGAGGTACACAGTTGGTGACCAGTCTCTGAGGGGAGGTGGTCTCACTGATCCTGATTTCTTGGGTCCTGTCTATGAGCCAGCTGGCAATCCAGTGAGTTATTTATGGATTTAAGCCTAGTTCAGAGACCTTATCAATGATACCCAGGTGGGTTATTGTATCGAATGCCTTGGCCAGATCAGTATACACAGTATGCCCTGTTTTACTCTTGTCCATTGCTTTGATGTCCCTCTCAATGAAGTCTACCAGGTTAAGTAGGCATGACTTTCACTTAACAAACCCAAACTGGAATGGGTCCAGTATCTGTAGATTGCCAACACCCCTATTTGTCATTTCCATGATAATTCATTCCATGGCTTTGCATATTAGCTCTGTTAGACTGAGGCATCTGTAGTTCCCTGGGTCAGTTGATGGTCTGCACTTGTAGAGGAAATGACTGTTGAAGTCCTCCATTCATTTGGAATGTAGCCTCTTTTGAGTCTTTATTTGAAGAGTGCCTCATGTGGTCATGATAGGTCATGTTTCAAGCTCTTCAGGAAGCAAACAGGGATGTTGTCAAGACCCAGAGAGGTAGTGGTCTTGACTTTAGCAAGTGCTGCTAGCACCTAGTCCCTGCTAATAGTAGGGGTAAGTATGTTGGAGGGGATTTCTCTAGGTGGAGCTGGTCCACAGACTAACAAAATGTGTATAAATCACATGTGCCATAGTGGAAGTATTTCTGTTTATCTTTGCCATCTGAGCTTCTTTAACTGTCAAGGAAATATGAAGTCAACCAGCTGAAGAAGTCCTTATTTTGAGGACAAAACCTGGGTTAACGTGTGTTTTTGGTGTGTTTTTTTGGATGCTGCTAATAAACTGTCTGGTTGACTTCATATTTCCTTGACAGTTTTTGATTGTCTTTTAGTTACAAGTTTGGAGTTCATCTGAGCTTCTTTATCTGCTTCAGCATGTAAAGCATGGTAGCCCAAATAACATTCATTAAGAGTATACATCTTAGGATGTCCCCCCAAGAACTAGCTTGGAATTTTACAGCCCTCTAAACATTATTAGACTTAAAAGAAGTTGCATTGGTTTTAGGAATGAAATGAAAGGTATTGCTGGACATATATAATATCCTGTAAATATAAGAGACAGTGAGTGGAATTCATTGTCAGGTGCAAAGGAACAGACTATGTTGCTTGATTAAGTCAAGTTGCACTGCTCCAAATTAATATTTTAATTTGTTTTATTTTATTTTGTATTTGTTTACTGAGGTAATGCCATGATTACAACTGACCATTTGCAGGTATTGCCTGAATGTAATAATTCACAAAAAAAAGAAAAAAGTAGAACAGAGAGGTAGTAAGCTGTCCATAGGCATGTAGCTGTTCAAATCTTTCCTGTTAGGTAGAGCAAGGCTCTGCTGTTGAGCTGGGACACAATTATGAATTGCTGCCACTTTGCATTTTTTTTCATTACCCGCAAGCTACCTATGAAGTCCAACCAGGAGGCCACCTTTTAAAGTGGCCTCATGTAAAGAATGTGATATGTGTATGTATATGTACTCTTAACTTGTCCCTAAAATATTATTCATTATGTAGTATTTGACTTGTATTAGACTAGTTTTGAAGAAACATAATTGTTCATTTTCCTGCTGGGGGTTTCAGAAGCAAAATTCCAGAATTCTGTTCTAATGTTTGGTTATATAGTCTGCAAGCATCAGTAGTTGGTAGGCTCTGAGTTAAGCCATGTTTCTCAATAGTGGTATGTTTGGCTACTCAGTCTATATTCAGACTGGAAACCTCAAGATGCTTGTAGGTAAAAGTAAATTTGAGTATTACTTGGACTCCTGCAAAGATGAATGCCAACTAAAACAGGTATTGTGCAGAGAAACACTCACTGTGATTCGCAGCAAGGGTGGGAAGAAATCACTTTTACCTACTGCGGTGATATATAACTGCTGTACTGTACACTGGATTATATCATTCATATGAATAATTTCAAAATTCACTAGCAAACATGAAGGGACATAAGAGATTCTACTTCTTGTATCTGTATGACATTCCAGATTTAATATGGAAACTTGAAGTTCAGTTCCCTGTAAACATATCTCATAATGCAAACTCCACGGATGCATTTACACTACACATTTGGGGGGAAATTATAATTGATTTTTTTTGAAGGAAGAGACCCCATGCATCATCTATGTGGGGGCACTTTCCCTCCACACCTCCTTATATATAATAACTCAATGGTTACACTGACCCCGGGAAAAAGCAAAAACACCCTTTAAGGATGAAATAAAGCTTACAAGTACTATGATATTACTCCTGAAACATAGCAAACACACTCCTGGAGCCAGTGCATTGGGTAGAATGCCTAGGGCACTATATTTTGAGGGGATCTACAAAGCTCACAGTACTGTGATCTTACATCAGACCTGAAACATAGCAAACACACTCCTGGAGCCAGTGCTTTGTGTAGAACGCCTTGGGCACTATCTTTCCAGGGGATCTACATGCAAGCAGGTGTAGATATCTCATAACTATGATGAATGCATCACATTTTCTTCTAGTGTGGATAAAAAAGAGGCTTAGTATTCTCTAGAACTGATGCTACCAGATCTATAGACTGTACTCTTGCAGTCATCATTATGCCAGATCTGTTTACTGAACATTCACCCGTCTTTGTCTTCTGGAAGCAGTTTTGTTCTGTGTGTCAGTGCAAGACAGTATGAAAATAAAATTAGAAACAGCATTCTGTAGACACTGCATCCTCCTCATCATAGTAGATTCCTCATTCTCCGCAATATATAGTAAACGAGCATCATGAGACCTGTAAAGTAAAGCAACATTTGCCACTATCATGCCAAACACATCACTGCATAAGCTTGCACAATTTAATATAGTTTAGTATATGCATCTGGATTGTCTTCTGAATCTGTGCTTTGTATGCAAGTTTCATTTGATTTATTTTGCTAAATTTAAATAGATAGTTGACTGTTACAACAGTAGCATTTAAACACAAATAAACATGCCTATCTTGTCTACATATACTCAAACCCTGACACACATACATGTGTGTGTGTGTAATATATATATGTGTGTGTGTGTGTGTGTGTGTGTGTGTGTGTGTGTGTGTGTGTGTGTGTGTATATATATATATATATATATATATATATATATATATATATATATATATATATGTAGAAGGAATTTGCATCAGAGAAGCAACTATTATTTTACCCATCTCAAAAGTACAAACATACAAAAATCTTGAGATTTTATACCAGTAGCTTTGAACATTCATTTATTTTGAAATTAAAACCTAGTACATAGATTCATAGGTTCATAGGCTGGTACTAGGCTATTGGCCCTAGGGCCTATACAAGCCTAGCCATAACAATTCTCTGGATATTTCTTTCCACAATATTTACTTCCCTGGACCCCTGTCTAGCAGGGCAACTGACGTGATCCCCAGGGCGAATTTCCTATCTCCCATCATATCTTACATATCTTGTCATACTTGGTGAATGTAATATAACCTAAGAACTGACAATATTCTACTGTGAAACATGCAATTATATGTTCTGTAAATCATTTCTAATAAATTTCATGTATTGCACCAATAACTCGTAATTGAACAAAAATTCATTTTTGTGCTTTATCAGGTACTTTATTGTATATAACAGTGCAGGAGAACTGAAGTTGCCATCCAACTTCAGACTCGGAGGGATACAGAGCCTGTAACAAAGATGCGAGTCATCTGGGCACCACCATTTCCAGTCTTGTTCTCCTAGACATCATCAGCATTTAAACATGGATATATTAAGAATTTTTATAACTCTACTTGCAAACAGCATGGAATAACTTAGACCTACTCAGGCTTCACTGAGATCTTTCTCTAGCAGCTAGTCAGATGAATTTGCAAGTGCAACTTATATATTGCATCTTCTTCTACTCACTTACTCTTCCTCTTCAATTTTCCCAGCCATTCTTCTTCAGCTTAACACTTTCTTTCAGTTTCACCAAATCACAACTCAGATCCCTTATTTATAGTTCAGCTGTGGACAAAAATAAAAGTTGAGAAGGAGACTGTGTATTGTATTTCCTATCAGCTGGAACACTATCTATATAAGAGTACACTGTGTGCCATCTCAGGTGGTGCACATTAAGGGGAATAAGAGATTCTATTTCCTGTGTCTGTATGACAGTCCAGATTTAATATGCTGCTGGGAGGCAGTGTCTTAAGCAGAGCACGGTAACTGTTTTGCAAATAGAGCATCGATATTTATTACTCATAATATTATCATTTCACTTGTTATATTCATCTGACATTGAGGATCCTCCTTTATGAGGCCTGTGGTTTGGCTTATCCTCTCTAGCAATCAGCGTTTGCCATCTTCTTCCTGATTTTCTCATGCTGGAGGATAGATTCAGACCCATGATGATGCACATCATAGTATTCCACATCTCCAGCATAAGCTTGAAGATCTCTTATGCCTGCTAGCACTTTTTTGAAACTAGCAGTATTTGAATCTCAGGTATTGTTGTCACCAGTAAAGTTTTCTGCATTATGTACTTTAGATTTATTTTCTAGGTTGAAAGTTTAAGTTCTTGAATTCTAAGGAATGATAACTGGAGACTATCTTTTGATTCAATGACAGGTTTCTTCTCAATCTCCAGGAAGTAGGCCAGAATTCTGGAATCCAGGACTTTATTGGACTGTGGTCTACTCCATTTAGAGAAACATCAGAGTTATCTGTGGCCTACCTGGCCTTTGAAGAGTAGATATTGTCCTTGATTAGTGGGAGCTAAACCACTTCCATTTCTCCATTCTATGAAAAACTTATGCCTTGATGAGAAATACACCCCAACTGCTCAATTACCCTAGTCTTCAGTCTAACTAGCTTGATTATTTAAACAGCTACTTGAGTCATCTGGGCATGAACTGGGGGTTACTCAAGGCTGAGGCTTCTTTTCCTAGGGCTTCCCCACAATCCTTCTGGACTCATCAGGCCTGAAGGGGAAGAGTCATAGGATAAACTTTTCCAGGGTCTAAGTGCTGGGCATAACAGATCAGGCACTTGTTTTATTTATAGACATTAATCATGCCTATCAAATGTCACATACAGAGATTTAAGTTTAGTGCAAGCATCGCATTTGATGGTGGTCTGTCTGCTTTTCACATGGGTCCCCATCAACCTGACACCCCTTGGATGTACTGAGTGCTCATGCTTACAAATGCCCAACTGTGATATTGTTCCTAGAGAATTGTGAGGGTATAGGGTTTCTTCACTTGCTGGATCTATGATGAAGGTTGCGTGGGGAGGTCATCATTTTGTTGAGATGGTTGAAGCTTTTAAGTCTCATGATTCCTCAGACTCCCCATGATATAATGCTTTCCATAGGGAGGCCTCGTAATGCTGAAGGGATTCCAAGCTGGTTACTTGAAGTTATCCTTAAGTCTGGGATCAAGTGTTATCCTGAGCTTTGTAGCAGACATACTTGTGTGCCTTTTCTTAGATGCTGTGCAGCATTTGAGTCTGGTACTTTGGATATTACATGGCATGGCTGCATGTCTGGGGCATGAGGTATGGCTGAGAATGTCACAGAGGAGGATGGTCTGGACCCTCCTCACTGGCTGCTGTCTTTGACTGGAATGGGCTTTCAAGAAGTTCTTACATTTCTTCTTTTTCTCTATTTGATACTTACCCGAGTAGGGGAAAATTTCCGTTCATGGCATCATACCACCCCTTTTTAAGTTCTTACTCTTCCAGGAGAAGGAATAAACCCAAAATATGGCATACAATGCAGGACCAGAAGCCCTGTGGACTGCTCTGGTCATCTGACCCACTTTCCATTTAAGGTTCTTAATGGTATCTAGTATCTTTTCTACAGTGGCATTGCCTGCCTGGCTCGGGGGTCGTAGGTGTAATCATCTGCCTGGTTAACCCTGTTGATAGAATTTTTCATGAGAGTTTGACAGAAGGGGAAGGAACTTGAGCCATTTTCCAGTTGCTGTATTGTAACTTTCTCTTTCTTCTCTCAGATATCAGTCCTTCACAGTAGAGTTGAGGGATAGGCTAACTCTTTTACCTGGCAGACAATGGTAACTGGATAGCTTGGTTGCCTAGATTATTTTCAGCACCCTTTTCAACTGCCCAAGGAGGCCATTACTCCTGCCTCAGCTTCTGTATGAAGTCACAGGGAAGAATATACCTCAGACAGTCTCCTGTATGGTGACTCACCATGTCTCTGGGATGGACATCCCTCATCTGGCGACAGTACCGTTTTGGCCCTCACTGCCTTCTTAGTGTCAGGACTTGGAGCTTAAACTGGAAAGAAAGAGATCAGCCCCCCCACCCCCCCCCCCTTCGTGTGGTTCTAGTATCAAATTACCCTGCCTAGGATTCCTGGGCAGTGGTTGTTGTAAGAACTAAAACTAAATGTCTTTATGCTTTAAAATCCCAGAGCTATGCTGAACAAGAGCCAAATATATTAAGTATCTCCATTATTTGCCATATCTTCTTGTACCTTTCAGAATAAAAGTATGTACACACTGTAGGTAGTTTATTATGTAGTGGCAACGAAAATTTCTGTGCTGTATTCGATCATGAAAGAGGTTGATGTAAGTCAACATGAGCCTTACTGATGCTGTCTCAAATAACAGTGCTGATAAACTCAATCGGACTGAACATTTTGGCTTCTGTACTTCTGAAGATTAAGTTATACTGTCCATTGTAACCCTGAACTCAGAATTGTTCTTTTCTTCTGTAATAGTAGAATTAAGATAAACTGCACTATTTGTGTAATTTCTGGACTTTTCGCTGATGTCTGAATATCTAAACTACTAGAAATATGACCTGACTTCTGCACTGAATGTCCTGAGTATCCTAACTGAACGTCTGTACTCAGTCCTCTCAGTATCTTAACTGAACTGACGTGTGTAGAAAGTATTTCTCATACTACTAAAGCCCTGTAAATTTCCTGCAAGTTCTATGCACATCTTTAACTTTGGTTCCCAAGCCTTGTACCACCTTAACAAGATCTGTTTTGTACTAGATGTTCTGCATACTTAGCACAATTCATCCTGCCATGGCCTTACATTTTTTTTTACACTGTGCTCATTTGTATCATTCACTGAAACATTCCTTTCTGTTGACTGCACTTACTGAAACTGCATGTAAAATGTAAAATATAAAAGGAAGTTATAGGCTTGCTTTAGTGTGCCTGCATTTTAGGCACTACTATACATTCTGCAGCATTCTTATTTGTCCATAAAATCTTGTTACTTAAGTCTAAAACAACATTTAACTCTGACAATATCCTCATAATGTTCAAATCCTAACAATAATATTTCTGTACTTTTGTCCTCTGAACTGATGTGTCTATACTAATTAGTACATTATTCCCTAATTCCTTCCCTGTATAAACAATGACATATGCAGTGCGACATTCCTCTCTACCTTAAATGATGTCAGATAAATCATCTTGTTTGGTGCTGGACTGCCACACCCTTTACAGATATTCTGAAAATAATTTTCTATAGAACTAGTAACAAAACACTGACTTGAGCTATGGTATGGATTTTCTGCTTTCCTTTGCCCTGAAAGTCAATATATTATTTACACTGATTTGATCTGCTTTTGCAGGACTGCTATGAGTCTCTGCACGATGAATCCCTTCCCCAATGTAATATTTGCAGTGGCTTCTAAAAAACAACAAACTAGAATTTATTACATTTTGATCATTTGTATCTGAAATCATATAGTTAACTTTAACTTGATACAGTGAAAATGCCTATGCTGTGTTTTGTCCTGAAATCTTCATGTGACACACACTGTGTTTGCATCTGTCTGATTTGTATTTGCAATATTGTGACTTAACTCTCCATTTTGAATTACATATGCTGTAGCATTTATACTGCTTTCTGAAGACTATAAACTAGAATTTGTTACAATTTGCACATTTTTCAAATGTGAAAACCATACTGATATCAGAAGTTGAAAATACTGTTGTTTCTATAAACACTGATTCATACTGCGTATTTTGAGGAGGTTTCTCTGGGACAGTTTGCTTCTTTGTTCTAGCCCTTTTGCGTCTAGGAAAATGTAGCATTCCTGAGGGGATAACCTTAAAATTTAAATGAACATCTGGAACACATTTTTTAGATTGCTTTATCCAGCTTTTAACTTTACACAACACATTTTCTGGTGTTTTTATCATAAAAGTTTTTAAACTGTTTTACACTTACTGTCTGACTTAACTATAAAATGTACATTTACTGATGTGTTTACTGTAGAATAGAAGTCTTTAAACTTTTCTTAAACTTACTGTGCTAGATTTAGCTAGAAAATGCATTGTAATTAAAATGAATGCTTACATAAGAAAAACTGAAGGGCACTGAGTCTTTGGTCATGGGTCTCTCAGCTTCTTTGAACTCCCTCTTGTAAAGATTCCCTTGTCTTTTAGACATCACACTGGAAACTTGAAGGTTTGTCGTCTTCTTTGGAAATTGTGAAGTTTTCTGATACATTGCTCTTAACCGGATGATGTTCTTTGCACTGATACCTCAAATTGCTGTCTTCTTTCTTGCAGATTCTGAACTTTTTCAATACTTTACTGTAGATTTTTCTGAAGTAACGTCCTTAAACAACACTGCTCTGTAAAGTGCATATGATCTGTCTGCTAATGAGCTGGTGTAGATTTGCAAGGTTGTTGTGGGGCTCACTTTAACCATCGATATTGTTCCCCCCATTCACATTGGATGCCATTGGAGGAACTGGAGTAAATGTTATCTTTTAATTACCCAGAGTTGTGCTGAACAAGTGCCAAATATCTCATTTTCGCCTTTATGTGCCAAATTTTCTTGTACCTTTCAATATAAACGTCTCTACACACTGTAGGTCTAATAAAGGTGGTTTATTATGTAGCAGCAGCACACAATGGAAGTAGATGCAATAATTCATCAAGATCTAAGCAAGTCACTTATACTGTATCCATAGCCGGCTTTAGGCACCAGCAAACCCTGCAGTCGCTGGGGGCCCCCTGTTTCTGGGGGGCCCCCAACCACAGCAAGTTATCTTACCTTGATATTTTATAACATGTCTGACAAACCAACAAAAGCTAGTACATCAGTCTTGTATACTTAATAAACCAGGTGGGTAATAATGCTTATTTATATCTCCTGTAAAATTCAAAAATGTCTTTGGCTATAGTCACAGTGTTTTATCAATCAAGAGCCTTCACAATTCCATTAAATATTTTACCACTAACATAGTGCCCATGGCTTAGTTAAACTTTGCTGCTGGACATGCTCTACACTAAAACTAACAACATAGCAGTTTTAGGTACCTACACTACCTGTGGCTGAAAGGGGGCCCCCTTAATCATCCTTCACTGTGTGGGGCCCCAGAAAAGCTGCTGCTGGTTGGAAAAAATGAAGAGAAAAAAAATGTATTCATTTCCTGTTTATTCTCTTTAACCTGAACATGGCTGTGATATAACCCTGTTAGGATAAAGTTAATAATGGCCTCTGATCTCAACTGCACCCATTCTAAAACCAGTTCTGCTCAGATGTGTGTGTACAGAAAGCTGCTGTAGGTTATATGGGGGGGACTGTGGTGTTATTCCTCACAGTCAAATTTTAGAGGTGTGCACATGAGGTCATTAAAGGATGCGTTTGGGCTGAGGACAGTGTGGTCATTGTTTCTTTTATTTTTCTTACATACCTCGGTGGTGTACAAAGAAGGTTACTACAAATTGTGTAGGTGCAACAAAGTAGAATTTGTTACTATAATCGTTATTTTTTCACTTTCCTCACAATCATACTTAGAATACATATACAGGTAGCTGCCTTTGACAGTTTGGGTTAAGGAGTGAGGAGGCATACTATGTATATGTATATCAGCAGTCCCTTGAATTACATGACTGTGGTAATTTGAACCTCTACCTTCATCACAGTCTAACACCAGAGGGATGCAAAAGCAGTCTTTTTTGGGGAATTGGGAGGCAGGCAATTCCCAGATAGGATCTGTGTATCCAGATAACAAAGGGTTGTTAGTTTATTGTGAGCTACTGTTTTGTCATCTTTGAACATTAAGCCTTGGGTACAACTTATGTCTTCCTTGAAAGAAGAAAAATAAACCTGAAATTATTTTCTTATTTCCTAAATATTTGTTACTGTACTGTGTTGGTCAGGAAATATGTGTTGAAAGGATGCAATGAAAACTGAACAGCAACACAATTTCTTTACTTAATCATAATTTCTGTTCAAGCCATTATTGGATGAAAAGGTGTGTAAAAAGAAAAATAATTTTAAAATGTACTGCAGAGCATATAGAAAGTTATAACTTCTTGAAAAAGCTGAAAAGTAAGGCAAAATGTGAGAAAAGTAAAAAAAAGTAATGTGCATGGTATGGGGAGCCTAAGTTGGGGAGGGAGGACAAGGGAAGACTGGAGGGTATTGTGTGTATGGGGGTGGGGTCTAAAATAGTAGGCTTAGGGTGCCATTACACCTAAGTCCAGACCTGTACATAGAGTTGCTACAATATATCATTGCTGCAACTAAATGCCAGTAACTGTAAATGTCTCATGAGATGGGCCAACACAGTGTAGTACACAAGTCTTGCAGTGCAAGAATATTGTAGCAAAGGGTCAGTCTGTGCATACCACTCCTAAAAGTTTGCAGCATGAACTAAAAGGTTGCTTAGGAAGGGTGGCAGTGACAGGGTGATACATAGACTGGAAGTGTCTAGGGGGCCCCAGCTTGATATCTGCTGGAGGCCCCCAAAATGCTAACACCGGCCCTGATGTATCGAGTAACAGTGCTGATAAACTGAACCAGACTGAATATACATGCTTTTGTAGCTCTGAAGAATAAATTGTACTGTCCATTGTAACTCTGAACTCAGAATTGTTCTTTTCCTCTGTAAAGGCAGAATTAAGACAAACTGTACTGTTTCCTGTAGTTTTTGGAGTTTTACTGACTTGTGAATATCTGAATTGCTAGACATTTGACCCGATTTCTGTACGCAGTCTCCTGAGTATCCTGAGTTGCTATACTCAGTCTTCTGAGTATCTTAACTGAACTGACTTCTGTCTGGAAAGTATCTCTCATACTACTAAAACCCTGTACAGTTCATAGAAGTTGTAAATGCCTCTTTAACCTTGCGTCCCAAGCCTTATACCATCTATTCAAGATCTGTATTTGTACCAGATGTTCCTCACACTCTTTTAGCACGTTTCATCCTCATCAGTGCTTTGGCCTGAAGGTTATTTCAGTGAGTTCATTTCTATCCTTCACTGAAACATTCCTTGATGTTCATCGTGCATACAGCTGCAGTCATAACAGATGGGTTCTCCTGCCGTCAGGCGGGTCCTCGGTCGGCCGAATTCCAAAGTCTAGGTCCGGCGTCGGTTGTCGTCACTTTCTCCCTGACGTCAGTGCGACAGGGGTATAAAGGAACCAGCCGACGCCATTTTCTTCAGTCTTTCTTGCCGCGCGGTGCCCGAAGCAGAAGCAGTTCGCAAGTGCCGGTCGGCCAGCTCCTGAAATTACGAAATTTGGAAACCGAAGTCTTCTTAAAAGCTAAGTACCCCGTTGGGGAAACTTTTCTTGCCTCAGACCGATGTCAGACAAAGTTAATAATTGTATTTCTTGTGGGAAGCAAATACCGCATAAGGATTTCCATTCCCTCTGTATACCTTGTTTAGGCCCAGACCACAAAGTCTCGGTCTGTCGCTTTTGTGCTACATTCAACAAACGCACTATTAAGTGTCGGGCGGAGTTCGCCCAGCATTATTTTGAGAAAGCATTTAACTATACTATGTCGTCGGATACTCCGACTCCGGTTTTGTCTAAAAAACGCAAAGACAAGGACCAACACACGAGGTCCGCGGCCTCTACCGACACCACGCCAAAGCCGACTACATGTGGTCCGGTTCTCAGTGAGGCGCCTACGCAGCCCCTGATTACCGACGACACTTCTTTGATGGTGTCTCCTGTGCCCGAGGTCGCCGACTACAGATACCAAAGCCACTCTTGGTGTTGAAACTCAGAATGTGGACAGGTCCACCTCCACTCAAGGTGTCTTCAGACCTTCCTCTTCTTTCTCCATCAAGGCTTTCACAAAGTCTAAAGCAACCATGCACTCTAAGAGACCAGCTACACACGGCCCATCTCCAGGCCCCATGCCTAAGAAACAGATGCTTAAAATGGCTGAGGATTTAATTACTCTAATCAGAGGTTCTCAGCCCCCACCGGACAAAAGGCCCAGAGTGGAGGAAGATTCCCCCTCCTCTGATCAGGGCTCCATTATTTCAGAGCACTCTGATGATGAGGAACATTCTTACTCCCCTTTTGAAGACTCTGATGCGAGGAGTCCATCCCTTCTGTATCCCCCCCCTGAGGATTACTCATTTGGGGAAACTTTGCATACCTTAAGGGAACACTTCCACTGGGAAGGCCAGGATTATTCAGATTCCAAGAAAAGGCTCAGGGAATTTCTCTTGTTACCTCAGCATAGGCCTCTGGCTATTCCTCCTGTCTTGGACATCCTAGATGATGTTTACTCGGAGGCCTGCCTTAACCCGGACTCTCTACCTCCAGCTCCAGTTAAGCCTGACAGGTACTACAGGGTTCCTGACTCACATCAATTTCTTTACAAAAGCCATGCTGCTGACCCAGAAACCATCTCACAGGGCCCCAAGGGAGTTAAGGCCTCCATTGCCAAAAAATCCATTGCCTTCCGAGAGAGATTCCAGATCCTTAGAAAGGTGGGTAATAAAGGTATATACCTCGGCTACCTTATCCATGAGGGCCTTAAACTGTCAGTTTCATATGCTAAAATACCAACAGTTTTTGTTATCACAATTGAAGAGTAAATTGTCACAACCTGAACAACCAGACCTGAAGGAGTTGCAGGATTTGATGCATAGTGCAGAACAAGTGGGTAAGCATACCTTACAATGTGGTTTTGATGCTCTAGAGGCCTCATGTAGAGCTGCTGTTACAGGATCAGTCATACGTAGGCATGCCTGGCTCAAGGAACAAGCCTTGCCTGATCATGTCAAAGCTAAATTACTAGATGCCCCTCTTCAAAAGGATGTACTATTTGGTGCAAATGCTGAGGAGGTATTAAGGAAAATGGAGGAAAAGGCTAAATCAATGCAAACTGTGAAAGAATTTCTACAGGTTCAACCCCCACGTTTTAGTAGAAATTGACCTTCCAAAAACTGGTCCTTTCCTGCCACAGACAGACCCCAAAGAGGCAGATACAGGCGCCCGAGGGGCAGAGGACAATCCCAAGGATTGTATAGAGGCAGACAATGGCAAGCTCCTACACAAAGAGGTGGTGAGGACAACTCGCAATCTTTCAGAAAGCAAACCCAATGACCTTCCCCTTTGCATGCCAACCAGGTTTCAAATGGCAGCCCCCTTAGGAGGAAAGCTGGCATTATTCTCAAAAAATTGGCATGTTGTCACAAAGGACAAATGGATCCTGGACATTATAAACAGAGGCTACAAATTCCATTTTCACACCCTTCCAAAAATGAGAGGCATGCCAAACCTGCCACACAATCAAAGGGCAGAGGCACAAAAGCAAATTACAGATCTCATAAACATGAAAGCTATTCAAGAGGTACCTACGCACGAACAAGGTCAAGGTTTTTATTCCAGGCTATTTCTAGTGCCAAGGAAGGGAAAAGATTGGAGACCTATTTTGGATCTATCCATCCTAAACACATTTCTACTCGTACCAAAATTCAAGATGCTCACTCTACAGCAACTTCCCATGCTGGGCAAGGAGTCTTGGCTGGTAACATTGGACCTCAAGGAGGCATACCTGCATGTCCCAATCAGACAAAATTGCAGAAGGTACCTCAGATTTCTTGCAGGTTCAACCCATTATCAATTCTCTGCATTGCCCTTTGGCTTATCTACTGCGCCCAGAGTATTCACGAAATGCCTGGCATCAGTACTTGCCTACTGCAGACTTCAAGGGATACAAATATACCCCTATTTGGACGACTGCCTGATTCAAGCGGACAGCAAGCACATTCTTCTGAAACATCTGGCTTATGTAATAATGTTATTGAAATCTCTGGGATACACAGTCAACAAAAAGAAATCAAGGCTAATACCCTCTCGGAAGATAATTTTCCTGGGTGCCAAATTGGACACAAACACCCAGATGGCCTACTTCACGCCAGAGAAGCAGGGGCAACTAATACAATACTTCAGAACACTAGCAAATTGCACCAGGCTGACTGCAAGGAAAATCCTGCAGGCTCTGGGATTCATGGCATCTTGCATCTTACTAATCCCATGTGCAAAGCTGCATATGAGGAAACTACAATGGTACCTGAAAAACATATGGTTTCAACACAGCCACAGTTTGGAAACAATAATACCACTAATTCCATGTCTGCAAAAGGAATTTCTGTGGTGGGCTCAAGCATGTCAAACAAACACAGGTCTTCCATTCAGCAAGCCTCAGGCAAATCAAGTCATCACAACAGACACCTCGGACTACGCCTGGGGGGCGCACATGACAGATCGGTGCATTCAGGGCAAATCGTCCCAAAAAGAAAAGCACCTTCACATCAATCAAAAAGAAATGCTAGCAGTAATAAATGGTATTATAGCTTTCAAGGACCTTCTACAACCAGGTCAATTATTGATAAGAACGGACAACACCACAGTTATGTGGTACATAAACAAACAGGGAGGAACACATTCTTACCCCCTATGCAGACTGGCCATGTCACTTTGGAACATGGCCATGGACTTACAAATGGAACTACAAGCACAGTACTTGCCAGGCAAGGAAAACATGCTGGCAGACAACCTAAGCAGGAATATGACAGATCCACACGAATGGAAATTGCATCCAAAAGTTTTTACAGAAATAATCCAAGAATGGGAAAGGCCAGACATAGATCTCTTTGCCTCCCACAAGAATCATCAATTGACAAAATTCTGCTCAAGGATCTTCCATCCAAAGGCCTGGAGAGTGGGCGCTCTTTCTTTCAGTTGGACATCAATGACAGTTTATGCCTTCCCTCCTCTTCTTCTGCTGCCCAAAGTTCTATTAAAGACCAAAGCAGACAGACCAAAGATGATTCTCATTGCTCTGGACTGGCCAAGGCAACACTGGTACCCACTCCTGAGGAGCCTGACGCATTCCCCACCATGGACCCTGCCTCTAATGCCTCTTCCTCTGACTCAGCACAGTTTCAAAACTCTTCACAGCCAGACAAAAACACTCAATCTAGCCGCATGGAAGACTCCTTAGCATCACAACAGGCCCTACTCTCCAAGGAGGTGCAGGATGTCATTTTGGAGGCCAGAAGACCATCAACTAGGAAAGCTTACTCTGCAAAATGGAAACGTTTTTGTGTCTGGAATGAGAAAAAGGGCCAGGATCCTGGAAAACTGAATTTACCTCAAATACTACAATATTTGGCTGAACTGCTAAGCAGTGGACTTTCTTTCTCCTCCATTAAAATACATGCCTCAGCCATTTCTGCAGAATACAACACTGATCCATCATTATTCTCTCACCCTCTCTTAAGACAGTTCCTCAGAGGGGCTAAGAATTTAAGGCCTCCAAGGAAACAACCAATACCTGCTTGGGATCTTAATTTCATTCTGGAAAAATTGACCTTACCTCCCTTTGAGCCAGCTGCCTCATCAGATTTGCAATATTTGTCCTGGAAAACAGCTTTCCTTCTGCCTATCACTTCAGCTCGTAGAGTTTCAGAACTACAGGCTCTCATGGCTGTCCAGCCTTTTATCATCTTCCATCAGGACAGAGTTTCCTTACGAACCAACCCGTCCTTTATGTCTAAAGTGGTATCCAGGGTAGCTTTAAATCAGGCCATACATTTACCTACTTTTTATCCTAATCCTCAAAACAAAGGGGAGAGATTACTACATTCCTTGGACATCCACAGACAGCTGTGTTATTATTTGGACAGAACAAAGCCTTTCAGAAAATCAGAACAGCTCTTTGTGGCCTATGCGGTAGGAGCTCAAGGGAAGCCAATTTCCAAACAGACAATCTCAAAATGGATAGCCCACTGCATATGCTTTTGCTACTCCTTTCATGGCAAAACTGTTCTTACAGGCATTAGAACTCATTCCACCAGGGCCACAGCCACCTCTGCAGCCTTCCTCAGAGGAGTTCCTACCAAGGATATTTTGGAAGCAGCCACTTGGAGTTCTGTGCATACCTTCTCCAAGCACTACAACCTACCATTATACTCCAAATCTAGAGCAGGCTTTGCCACTGCAGTCTTGCAGGGCATTTTGGCTCCTCCTAGTTCCAACTAGTGCCTACCACCCCTTCTTAGCTTTGGGATTCTACCCATCTGTTATGACTGCAGCTGTATGCACGATGAACATAGTACAGTTTTGTACCTACCATAAATGTAGATGTTCGAGTGCTAATACAGCTGCAGTCCAGGTTTCCCTCCCTCCTTCCCCTCTTGGGACAGGCCTATAGGCTAACACATCCTCATGCAACCTGATTGGGGTTTTCATTTATGATGTATTTGCTTGCAACTACTGTATTTTGATTATATAGCACTGCATTATCACACAAATTTATTATTGCCTTCCTTCTGGGGGAACCTGACATCTGGGGCAAGAAAAACTGAAGAAAATGGTGTCGGCTGGTTCCTTTATACCCCTGTCGCACTGACGTCAGGGAGGAAGCGACGACAACCGACGCCGGACCTAGACTTTGGAATTCGGCCGACCGAGGACCCGCCTGACGGCAGGAGAACCCATCTGTTATGACTGCAGCTGTATTAGCACTCGAACATCTACATTTATAGTAAGTACAAAACTGTACTTTATTGAAACTGCACCTGCTGAAACTGCTTGTAAAATGTGAAATATAAATGGAAGATAGAGGTCTTCTTTAATATATCTGTATTTCCAGGTATATGCAAAGAGAATACTGTATATATGTAGGATTTATTCTGGCAAAAATATATTTATGTGAACTCTGTTCTTACAGTTGTTGTACAGAGAGTCCCTCTATCACATAATATTAGTTCATTTGTGGTTGACTTATCCTGGCTGTTTAGACTGTCAACCAGAAAATGGTCTCCTTTGAAATAAAACTAAAACTTAGAATCCCAGTTAACCCTGGAATGTTCAGGAACTACTCTAAGGCTAACTTCATTCTATTAAGTGATAACCTGGCAACATTTCAACCCCCATAAACCTTGAGAATAGTGCTGTCTACATGGAACCCCCGTACAAGCATCTTAATAGCTGCATAGAGGCAGCTGAACCCACCAGGAAGAAGTACAGAACTAACTCAAAAACAAGCCACCCTGATGGAATCACAGCATCAGTAGGCTGTATAACAGAATGACGAAAATCACGGCAAAAATTAGGAGGTGCAGCACCCAGCAGGGTAAAAGCAGTCTCATTGAACTAAACAAGCAACTCAGATGACAAAGTCTACCAAGTCAAATTTGAGGTAAATTTAGCCTCCCAGGACAAGGACAACCACAAGGCATTCTTTCACTATGTCTGCAACCTCAAGGACAATACATGACTGTGTGTGGAGCCCATTGTTAATGGCTCCATCTGTACTGAGCCAGAATATATAACAAACCTACTGGTTGACAAATTCGTCACTCACTTTCCCTCTTTCCCTGTCAACCTCACCTCAGGAAATACCATCAAATATAACTCCCCAGCTATCACAGGGGAATAAGTCATCAATGCTCTCTCTAAGGCTAAGAACACTGCATCAGTGGGCCCAGACAGTATACTAGGATGCCTTCTAAACAGCATGAACAATGAACTATAATGCCCTCTGGAATTGCTTTTTAACTGTAGCCTCCATACAGGCTTTCAGCCTCATGAATGAAGAGCAGCAACAGTCTTCCCCCTGCACAAAGGTGGGCCATCTACAGACCCTGGAAGCTACAGACCCATAAATCTCACTAGTCTCATATGTAAAGCCATGGAAATAATTATCATGGAAATAATCAATAATGATATAAAAAACCTCCAGATATTGTGCGCAGCCCAGCTTGGTGTCATCTTGGATAGGTCATGTCTACTAAATTGGTGGACTTCTTTGAGAAGGTCACCAAAGCAATGGATGAGAGCAAAATGATTCACACTGCTTACCTTGACCTGGACAAAGCATTTCAGACAATACCCCACTCGGGCATTGTTGACAAACTTAAGAGGTTAGTTGTAAACCCATATGTCACCCAGTGGGTAGCTAGATGGCTCACAGACAGGACCCAGGAAATCAGAGTTGGGGAGTCCACCTCTACAAAGAGACCCATCACAAGCGGAGTCCTTCAGGGATCGGCCCTGTTACTGCTCCTTTTGACATTTTTTTCTCTAAAGTCAAGGCATATGCAAATGGTCTCTGGCTGACTAAACTTGCACATGATTGCAAATTAGAGCAGTCATAGAATCCCCCACTGTCACTTATGCTCTCCAGGAAGGGCTGACAGACAAATAACTGATGTCGGAGCCATGGACTAAAACTGATTGCCAAGAAATGCATAACAGTATCCTTAGGGAAGTCATCCATCCCTATCAACTATCATATTAACAACAGACCCCTAAGAGTCGACCCAGTAGGCAGCAATTTGGGGACACACACATTGACTATCACATGTCTCCAGTCTACAGTATATCTGCATGTCTATAGTATTGAGAAAATCATTCTTTGTTGTACAACTTATAAACAAAGGTATGTGATCAAAGTTGAAGGAAGCTATTGTTCCACTGTATTTGGCATTCATCAGACCTGTCATTGAGTACAATGCCCCTGTTGGTATGTACCTAACCAGGTACATCCAACAACTGGAACATCCACAGGGCTTCCTCACTAAGAGAATACAGGGTGTAATGTCATCTGATGTTGTCACTCTTCATCTATTCTTGACTTGTGGGAAGTTGATATTGTGAGGCTGGTGGATCAGATCCTGACAGCCAGGAGCATTCCCTCATCTTCTCATCCCCCTCTCCCTTCTGCTGCAGGGGGCTCCTCACCTATGACCCCTTCTTATTCTCCTCCTCTGAACTCTTCATAGGCTTTAGAGCTTTCAACTCCATCTTCACAAGTTCTTCTTGTCTTCTACACTGAGTCTCCCTCTAACTCCTTCATTGCCTTTGGCACTGTCGGGTCCCCATTACTGTGTCATTCACTATCTGGCCTGAGGGGTTTGAGCCAGTCCCAAGTTCTTCTATGGAACCAGCCATGCCTCTTCACCTTTTCAGGTTTGTCAGGTGGGTCTCTCTGGGTGGGGTGTGACCCCGGTTCCAAGTTTGTCTGTCTCGGTTCCAGGCTCCCATCCCTCCTCAGGGGGGGTCTGCATTCCAAGCCATGGAAAGAACTTTGGCCACTGCTTTGTCTCAGGTGGCTCCTGTGTTACCAGAGTCTCTCCCTGTGACCCCAGATTTTCTTTTCTACTGCCAGCCTTGACCCCTGGACAGCGAGCCCCAAGGTTGCAAGACTTGCCTAATAAAGCTGTACCCTCTTCCGAGTCCTCTTCAGATGTTCCCACTGAAAAGCCTCCTTGGAAGAGATTGTGTAAGAGGAAACCCCATCTGCCTCCTGGCTGACTTTGCCTGCTGATGACCTAATTAAGCTGATCGCTCATCAGGCTTGGAAGGCTCCTAACTCTGTAATACCTGTTACCCGGAGACCTGACAAGATTCTTTCTGCTCCTGAAGACCATCCACATTGGGCAAAGGGCTTAGTATTTGATGCCATGGTGATAGTGCCTCCATCAAGAAAGAACTAGCCGAGGAAAGTTCTACTTTACATCCCCCTAACCGAGAGGTCCAGGGTGATGGACAGATTTGGGAAGCGGGTCTATGCATCATCGACCTTCTCCATCAGGTCCTTGAATGTTTTGGCACACTTCATTAGACCTCAAAGGAATCTGGTCAAGGAGCTGTCATCTACCCTGGTGGGCGCTGTAGCTTTCTGGATCCAAGAAAAATTGGCCTCCTAGTTAGTTACCTTGGAGTCCATCTCAAATTCATCCATGAGGCTCATTGCGCATGCAAACGAAGGGGCGACCATTTCAGCAGGTTCAGGTGTTGCTATTCAACGACATGCTTGGATGGGCCTGTGCAAGTTTGTGAAACCATTCAAGTCTTCCTTCGTTAATGGTCCCTTTGATGGATCCTGTTTGTTTGGACCCAAAGTAAAGGAAACTCTGTCCAGGTGTGAAAAGTATGGAAAGTCTCTGTCTGCTGTGGGCTTACATTTTTCCATTCCTCAACAATCCTACTCCAGGAATCAAAGGAGTGGTAAGATGTGGTTCAAGAAGGTCCAGAAGCCTTGCCAGGACACACATGGTTCTGACTCCCCTCCAGACAGAGGGGGGAGTTACAATGGAAGATGCCATCCTAGGGGCAGGGGCGGTCTGCAGAATCAGGGTTCAAGGGAGTCTTTCTCTGGTTAATCCTACCAGCGCTCCAGAAAGGGGGCCT